>NC_041725.1:600000-805554 GCF_900700375.1 Denticeps clupeoides | reverse complement strand
AGATTTCAGCATGTCTCACTTGTTTTCAGCTTGTTTTGTGCAAAAACCGTTTGATCTTGAAAAAGTGACAATCTTTTGATAAATCACTTTCCCTCAACATTTTGTGACGGGGAACACTTTGAAATACATAAGAACATCGTAACTAAAGGAGAAATAAAAAGAATTTGAAATTTCATTTGTTTTCGGCCTCTTTTGGTAAAAACTAGGTTTGACCTTAAAAAACACACTTTTAGCTGAAACTACACTTTTCCATCAAATTTTAGCATGTCCAACACTGTGAAACACTTAAGAACATCATTTCTAGCAGTATCCTTAAAGAAAATTCGAAGTTTCATTTGTTTTTAGCTTTGTTATGTTTGACAATTAAACGGAGTGCCTTTAAAGGGTTTTTCAGCACGTGTAAGGCCAAAACATGAAAAGTTGATTCCGGACAGTGAATTCTAATCTTTTAAAACGTTCTCTTTCTACAACTTAGAAACTTCATTTCCAATACAGAAAGTTGAAGATTTCAGCATGTCTCACTTGTTTTCAGCTTGTTTTGTGCAAAAACACGTTTGACCTTTTAAAAAGCTACAATCTTGTGATAAATAACTTTCCCTTCAACATTTTCAACATCTAACACTTTGAAATACATAAGAACATCCCAAACTAAAAGGAGAAATAAAGAGAATTTGAAATTTCATGTGTTTTAGGCCTCATTTGTGTAAAACTATGTTTGACCTTGAAAAACACACTTTCTCCTAAAAGTACACTTTTCCATTAAAATCTTGCATGTCCAACACTGTGAAACACTTAAGAACATCATTTCTAGCAGTATCCTTAAAGAAAATTTGAAGTTTCATTTGTTTTTAGCTTTGTTATGTTTGACCTTAAACGGAGTGCTTTAAAGTGATTTTCAGCGCGTGTAAGGCCAAAACATGAAAAAGTTGATTCCGGACAGCGAATTCTAATCTTTTTACAACGTTCTCTTTCTTACAACTTAGAAACTTCATTTCCAATACAGAAAGTTGAAGATTTCAGCATGTCTCACTTGTTTTCCGCTTGTTTTGTGAAAAAACACGTTTGACCTTAAAAAAGCTACAATCTTGTGATAAATCATTTTCCCTTCAACATTTTCAACATCTAACACTTTGAAATACATAAGAACATCCCAAACTAAAATGAGAAATAAAGAGAATTTGAAATTTCATGTGTTTTAGGCCTCTTTTGTGTAAAACTATGTTTGACCTTGAAAAACACACTTTCTCATAAAAGTACACTTTTCCATCAACATTTTGCATGTCCAACACTGTGAAACACTTAAGAACATCATTTCTAGCAGTATCCTTAAAGAAAATTTGAAGTTTCATTTGTTTTTAGCTTTGTTATGTTTGACCTTGAACGGAGTGCTTTAAAGTGATTTTCAGCGCGTGTAAGGCCAAAACATGAAAAAGTTGATTCCGGAGAGCGAATTCTAATCTTTTTACAACGTTCTCTTTCTTACAACTTAGAAACTTCATTTCCAATACAGAAAGTTGAAGATTTCAGCATGTCTCACTTGTTTTCCGCTTGTTTTGTGAAAAAACACGGTTGACCTTAAAAAAGCTACAATCTTGTGATAAGTCATTTTCCCTTGAACATTTTCAACATCTAACACTTTGAAATACATAAGAACATCCCAAACTAAAATGAGAAATAAAGAGAATTTGAAATTTCATGTGTTTTAGGCCTCTTTTGTGTAAAACTATGTTTGACCTTGAAAAACACAATTTCTCCTAAAAGTACACTTTTCCATCAAAATTTTGCATGTCCAACACTGTGAAACACTTAAGAACATCATTTCTAGCAGTATCCTTAAAGAAAATTTGAAGTTTCATTTGTTTTTAGCTTTGTTATGTTTGACCTTAAACGGAGTGCTTTAAAGTGATTCTCAGCGAAATAAGGCCAAAACATGAAAAAGTTGATTCCGGACAGCGAATTCTAATCTTTTTACAACGTTCTCTTTCTTACAACTTAGAAACTTCATTTCCAATACAGAAAGTTGAAGATTTCAGCATGTCTCACTTGTTTTCAGCTTGTTTTGTGCAAAAACACATTTGACCTTCAAAAAGCTACAATCTTGTGATAAATAACTTTCCCTTCAACATTTTCAACATCTAACACTTTGAAATACATAAGAACATCCTAAACTAAAAGGAGAAATAAAAAGAATTTGAAATTTCATTTGTTTTCGGCCTGTTTTAGCAAAACTATGTTTGACCTTGAAAAACACACTTTTAGCTGAAACTACACTTTTCCATCAAAATTTTGCATGTCCAACACTGTGAAACACTTAAGAACATAATTTCTAGCAGTATCCTTAAAGAAAATTCGAAGTTTCATTTGTTTTTAGCTTTGTTATGTTTGACCTTAAACGGAGTGCTTTAAAGTGATTTTCAGCGCGTGTAAGGCCAAAACATGAAAAAGTTGATTCCGGACAGCGAATTCTAATCTTTTTACAACGTTCTCTTTCTTACAACTTAGAAACTTCATTTCCAATACAGAAAGTTGAAGATTTCAGCATGTCTCACTTGTTTTCAGCTTGTTTTGTGCAAAAACACGTATGACCTTGAAAAAGTGACAATCTTTTGATAAATCACTTTCCCTTCAACATTTTCAACATCTAACACTTTGAAATACACAAGAACATCCCAAACTAAAAGGAGAAATAAAGAGAATTTGAAATTTCATGTGTTTTAGGCCTCTTTTGTGTAAAACTATGTTTGACCTTGAAAAACACAATTTCTCCTAAAAGTACACATTTTTTTATCAAAATTTTGCATGTCCAACACTATGAAACACTTAAGAACATCATTTCTAGCAGTATCCTTAAAGAAAATTTGAAGTTTCATTTGTTTTTAGCTTTGTTATGTTTGACCTTAAACGGAGTGCTTTAAAGTGATTTTCAGCGCGTGTAAGGCCAAAACGTGAAAAAGTTGATTCCGGACAGCGAATTCTAATCTTTTTACAACGTTCTCTTTCTTACAATTTAGAAACTTCATTTCCAATACAGAAAGTTGAAGATTTCAGCATGTCTCACTTTTTTTCAGCTTGTTTTGTGCAAAAACACGTATGACCTTGAAAAAGTGACAATCTTTTGATAAATCACTTTCCCTTCAACATTTTCAACATCTAACACTTTGAAATACATAAGAACATCCCTAACTAAAAGGAGAAATAAAGAGAATTTGAAATCTCATGTGTTTTAGGCCTCTTTTGTGTAAAACTATGTTTGACCTTGAAAAACACAATTTCTCCTAAAAGTACACTTTTCCATCAAAATTTTGCATGTCCAACACTGTGAAACACTTAAGAACATCATTTCTAGCAGTATCCTTGAAGAAAATTTGAAGTTTCGTTTGCTTTTAGCTTTGTTATGTTTGACCTTACACGGAGTGCATTAAAGTGATTTTCAGCGCGTGTAAGGCCAAAACATGAAAAAGTTGATTCCGGACAGCGAATTCTAATCTTTTTACAATGTTCTCTTTCTTACAACTTAGAAACTTAATTTCCAATACAGAAAGTTGAAGATTTCAGCATGTCTCACTTGTTTTCAGCTTGTTTTGTGCAAAAACACGTTTGACCTTGAAAAAGTGACAATCTTTTGATAAATCACTTTCCCTTCAACATTTTCAACATCTAACACTTTGAAATACATAAGAACATAGTAAACTACAAGGAGAAATAAAAAGAATTTGAAATTTCATTTGTTTTAGGCCTCTTTTGTGTAAAACTATGTTTGACCTTGAAAAACACACTTTCTCCTAAAACTACACTTTTCCATCAAAATTTTGCATGTCCAACACTGTGAAACACTTAAGAACATCATTTCTAGCAGTATCCTTAAAGAAAATTTGAAGTTTCATTTGTTTTTAGCTTTGTTATGTTTGACCTTACACGGAGTGCATTAAAGTGATTTTCAGCTCGTGTAAGGCCAAAACATGAAAAAGTTGATTCCGGACAGCGAATTCTAATCTTTTTACAACGTTCTCTTTCTTACAACTTAGAAACTTCATTTCCAATACAGAAAGTTGAAGATTTCAGCATTTCTCACTTGTTTTCAGCTTGTTTTGTGCAAAAACACGTTTGACCTTGAAAAAGCTACAATCTTGTGATAAATCACTTTCCCTTCAACATTTTCAACATCTAACACTTTGAAATACATAAGAACATCCCAAACTAAAATGAGAAATAAAGAGAATTTGAAATTTCATGTGTTTTAGGCCTCTTTTGTGTAAAACTATGTTTGACCTTGAAAAACACACTTTTAGCTGAAACTACACTTTTCCATCAAAATTTTGCATGTCCAACACTGTGAAACACTTAAGAACATAATTTCTAGCAGTTTCCTTAAAGAAAATTCGAAGTTTCATTTGTTTTTAGCTTTGTTATGTTTGACCTTAAACGGAGTGCTTTAAAGTGATTTTCAGCGCGTGTAAGGCCAAAACATGAAAAAGTTGATTCCGGACAGCGAATTCTAATCTTTTTACAACGTTCTCTTTCTTACAACTTAGAAACTTCATTATTAATTACAGAAAGTTGAAGATTTCAGCATGTCTCACTTGTTTTCAGCTTGTTTTGTGCAAAAACACGTTTGACCTTGAAAAAGTGACAATCTTTTGATAAATCACTTTCCCTTCAACATTTTCAACATCTAACACTTTGAAATACATAAGAACATCCCAAACTAAAAGGAGAAATAAAGAGAATTTGAAATTTCATGTGTTTTAGGCCTCTTTTGTGTAAAACTATGTTTGACCTTGAAAAACACAATTTCTCCTAAAAGTACACTTTTCCATCAAAATTTTGCATGTCCAACACTGTGAAACACTTAAGAACATCATTTCTAGCAGTATCCTTAAAGAAAATTCGAAGTTTCATTTGTTTTTAGCTTTGTTATGTTTGACCTTTAACGGAGTGCTTTAAAGTGATTTTCAGCGCGTGTAAGGCCAAAACATGAAAAAGTTGATTCCGGACAGCGAATTCTAATCTTTTTACAACGTTCTCTTTCTTACAACTTAGAAACTTCATTTCCAATACAGAAAGTTGAAGATTTCAGCATGTCTCACTTGTTTTCAGCTTGTTTTGTGCAAAAACACGTTTGACCTTGAAAAAGTGACAATCTTTTGATAAATCACTTTCCCTTCAACATTTTCAACATCTAACACTTTGAAATACATAAGAACATCCCAAACTAAAAGGAGAAATAAAGAGAATTTGAAATTTCATGTGTTTTAGGCCTCTTTTGTGTAAAACTATGTTTGACCTTGAAAAACACACTTTTAGCTGAAACTACACTTTTCCATCAAAATTTTGCATGTCCAACACTGTGAAACACTTAAGAACATAATTTCTAGCAGTATCCTTAAAGAAAATTCGAAGTTTCATTTGTTTTTAGCTTTGTTATGTTTGACCTTACACGGAGTGCATTAAAGTGATTTTCAGCGCGTGTAAGGCCAAAACATGAAAAAGTTGATTCCGGACAGCGAATTCTAATCTTTTTACAACGTTCTCTTTCTTACAACTTAGAAACTTCATTTCCAATACAGAAAGTTGAAGATTTCAGCATGTCTCACTTGTTTTCATCTTGTTTTGTGCAAAAACACGTTTGACCTTGAAAAAGTGACAATCTTTTGATAAATCACTTTCCCTTCAACATTTTCAAAGTCTAACACTTTGAAATACATAAGAACATCCCAAACTAAAAGAAGAAATAAAGAGAATTTTAAATTTCATGTGTTTTAGGCCTCTTTTGTGTAAAACTATGTTTGACCTTGAAAAACACACTTTCTCCTAAAAGTACACTTTTCCATCAAAATTTTGCATGTCCAACACTGTGAAACACTTAAGAACATAATTTCTAGCAGTATCCTTAAAGAAAATTTGAAGTTTCATTTGTTTTTAGCTTTGTTATGTTTGACATTAAACGGAGTGCTTTAAAGTGATTTTCAGCGCGTGATAAGGCCAAAACATGAAAAAGTTGATTCCGGACAGCGAATTCTAATCTTTTTACAACGTTCTCTTTCTTACAACTTAGAAACTTCATTTCCAATACAGAAAGTTGAAGATTTCAGCATGTCTCACTTGTTTTCAGCTTGTTTTGTGCAAAAACACGTTTGACCTTGAAAAAGCTACAATCTTGTGATAAATAACTTTCCCTTCAACATTTTCAACATCTAACACTTTGAAATACATAAGAACATCCCAAACTAAAAGGAGAAATAAAGAGAATTTGAAATTTCATGTGTTTTAGGCCTCATTTGTGTAAAACTATGTTTGACCTTGAAAAACACAATTTCTCCTAAAAGTACACTTTTCCATCAAAATTTTGCATGTCCAACACATTGAAACACTTAAGAACATCATTTCTAGCAGTATCCTTAAAGAAAATTTGAAGTTTCATTTGTTTTTAGCTTTGTTATGTTTGACATTAAACGGAGTGCTTTAAAGTGATTTTCAGCGCGTGTAAGGCCAAAACATGAAAAAGTTGATTCCGGACAGCGAATTCTAATCTTTTTACAACGTTCTCTTTCTTACAACTTAGAAACTTCATTTCCAATACAGAAAGTTGAAGATTTCAGCATGTCTCACTTGTTTTCAGCTTGTTTTGTGCAAAAACACGTTTGACCTTGAAAAAGCTACAATCTTGTGATAAATAACTTTCCCTTCAACATTTTCAACATCTAACACTTTGAAATACATAAGAACATCCCAAACTAAAAGGCGAAATAAAGAGAATTTGAAATTTCATGTGTTTTAGGCCTCATTTGTGTAAAACTATGTTTGACCTTGAAAAACACAATTTCTCCTAAAAGTACACTTTTCCATCAAAATTTTGCATGTCCAACACAATGAAACACTTAAGAACATCATTTCTAGCAGTATCCTTAAAGAAAATTTGAAGTTTCATTTGTTTTTAGCTTTGTTATGTTTGACCTTAAACGGAGTGCTTTAAAGTGATTTTCAGCGCGTGTAAGGCCAAAACATGAAAAAGTTGATTCCGGACAGCGAATTCTAATCTTTTTACAACATTCTCTTTCTTACAACTTAGAAACTTCATTTCCAATACAGAAAGTTGAAGATTTCAGCATGTCTCACTTGTTTTCAGCTTGTTTTGTGCAAAAACACGTTTGACCTGGAAAAAGCTACAATCTTGTGATAAATCACTTTCCCTTCAACATTTTCAACATCTAACACTTTGAAATACACAAGAACATCCCAAACTAAAAGGAGAAATAAAGAGAATTTGAAATTTCATGTGTTTTAGGCCTCTTTTGTGTAAAACTATGTTTGACCTTGAAAAACACACTTTCTCCTAAAACTACACTTTTCCATCAAAATTTTGCATGTCCAACACTGTGAAACACTTAAGAACATCATTTCTAGCAGTATCCTTAAAGAAAATTCGAAGTTTCATTTGTTTTTAGCTTTGTTATGTTTGACCTTAAACGGAGTGCTTTAAAGTGATTTTCAGCGCGTGTAAGGCCAAAACATGAAAAAGTTGATTCCGGACAGCGAATTCTAATCTTTTTACAACGTTCTCTTTCTTACAACTTAGAAACTTCATTTCCAATACAGAAAGTTGAAGATTTCAGCATGTCTCACTTGTTTTCAGCTTGTTTTGTGCAAAAACACGTTTGACCTTGAAAAAGATACAATCTTGTGATAAATCATTTTCCCTTCAACATTTTCAACATCTAACACTTTGAAATACACATGAACATCCCAAACTAAAAGGAGAAATAAAGAGAATTTGAAATTTCATGTGTTTTAGGCCTCTTTTGTGTAAAACTATGTTTGACCTTGAAAAACACACTTTCTCCTAAAAGTACACTTTTCCATCAAAATTTTGCATGTCCAACACTGTGAAACACTTAAGAACATCATTTCTAGCAGTATCCTTAAAGAAAATTTAAAGTTTCATTTGTTTTTAGCTTTGTTATGTTTGACCTTAAACGGAGTGCTTTAAAGTGATTTTCAGCGCGTGTAAGGCCAAAACATGAAAAAGTTGATTCCGGACAGCGAATTCTAATCTTTTTACAACATTCTCTTTCTTACAACTTAGAAACTTCATTTCCAATACAGGAAGTTGAAGATTTCAGCAGGTCTCACTTGTTTTCAGCTTGTTTTGTGCAAAAACACGTTTGACCTTGAAAAAGTGATAATCTTTTGATAAATCACTTTCCCTTCAACATTTTCAACATCTAACACTTTGAAATACATAATAACATCCCAAACTAAAAGGAGAAATAAAAAGAATTTGAAATTTCATTTGTTTTCGGCCTGTTTTTAGCAAAACTATGTTTGACCTTGAAAAACACACTTTTAGCTTAAACTACACTTTTCCATCAAAATTTTGCATGTCCAACACTGTGAAACACTTAAGAACATCATTTCTAGCAGTATCCTTAAAGAAAATTCGAAGTTTCATTTGTTTTTAGCTTTGTTATGTTTGACCTTAAACGGAGTGCTTTAAAGTGATTTTCAGCGCGTGTAAGGCCAAAACATGAAAAAGTTGATTCCGGACAGCGAATTCTAATCTTTTTACAAAGTTCTCTTTCTTACAACTTAGAAACTTCATTTACAATACAGAAAGTTGAAGATTTCAGCATGTCTCACTTGTTTTCAGCTTGTTTTGTGCAAAAACACGTTTGACCTTGAAAAAGTGACAATCTTTTGATAAATCACTTTCCCTTCAACATTTTCAACATCTAACACTTTGAAATACATAAGAACATAGTAAACTATAAGGAGAAATAAAAAGAATTTGAAATTTCATTTGTTTTAGGCCTCTTTTGTGTAAAACTATGTTTGACCTTGAAAAACACACTTTTAGCTGAAACTACACTTTTCCATCAAAATTTTGCATGTCCAACACTGTGAAACACTTAAGAACATCATTTCTAGCAGTATCCTTAAAGAAAATTCGAAGTTTCATTTGTTTTTAGCTTTGTTATGTTTGACCTTACACGGAGTGCATTAAAGTGATTTTCAGCGCGTGTAAGGCCAAAACATGAAAAAGTTGATTCCGGACAGCGAATTCTAATCTTTTTACAACGTTCTCTTTCTTACAACTTAGAAACTTCATTTCCAATACAGAAAGTTGAAGATTTCAGCATGTCTCACTTGTTTTCAGCTTGTTTTGTGCAAAAACACGTTTGACCTTGAAAAAGTGACAATCTTTTGATAAATCACTTTCCCTTCAACATTTTCAACATCTAACACTTTGAAATACATAAGAACATCCCAAACTAAAAGGAGAAATAAAGAGAATTTGAAATTTCATGTGTTTTAGGCCTCTTTTGTGTAAAACTATGTTTGACCTTGAAAAACACACTTTTAGCTGAAACTACACTTTTCCATCAAAATTTTGCATCTCCAACACTGTGAAACACTTAAGAACATCATTTCTAGCAGTATCCTTAAAGAAAATTCGAAGTTTCATTTGTTTTTAGCTTTGTTATGTTTGACCTTAAACGGAGTGCTTTAAAGTGATTTTCAGCGCGTGTAAGGCCAAAACATGAAAAAGTTGATTCCGGACAGCGAATTCTAATCTTTTTACAACGTTCTCTTTCTTACAACTTAGAAACTTCATTTCCAATACAGAAAGTTGAAGATTTCAGCATGTCTCACTTGTTTTCAGCTTGTTTTGTGCAAAAACACGTTTGACCTGGAAAAAGCTACAATCTTGTGATAAATCATTTTCCCTTCAACATTTTCAACATCTAACACTTTGAAATACACAAGAACATCCCAAACTAAAAGGAGAAATAAAGAGAATTTGAAATTTCATGTGTTTTAGGCCTCTTTTGTGTAAAACTATGTTTGACCTTGAAAAACACAATTTCTCCTAAAACTACACTTTTCCATCAAAATTTTGCATGTCCAACACTGTGAAACACTTAAGAACATCATTTCTAGCAGTATCCTTAAAGAAAATTCGAAGTTTCATTTGTTTTTAGCTTTGTTATGTTTGACCTGAAACGGAGAGCTTTAAAGTGATTTTCAATGCGTGTAAGGCCAAAACATGAAAAAGTTGATTCCGGACAGCGAATTCTAATCTTTTTACAACGTTCTCTTTCTTACAACTTAGAAACTTCATTTCCAATACAGAAAGTTGAAGATTTCAGCATGTCTCACTTGTTTTCAGCTTGTTTTGTGCAAAAACACGTTTGACCTTGAAAAAGTGAAAATCTTTTGATAAATCACTTTCCCTTCAACATTTTCAACATCTAACACTTTGAAATACATAAGAACATAGTAAACTACAAGGAGAAATAAAAAGAATTTGAAATTTCATTTGTTTTAGGCCTCTTTTGTGTAAAACTATGTTTGACCTTGAAAAACACACTTTTAGCTGAAACTACACTTTTCCATCAAAATTTTGCATGTCCAACACTGTGAAACACTTAAGAACATCATTTCTAGCAGAATCCTTAAAGAAAATTCGAAGTTTCATTTGTTTTTAGCTTTGTTATGTTTGACCTTACACAGAGTGCATTAAAGTGATTTTCAGCGCGTGTAAGGCCAAAACATGAAAAAGTTGATTCCAGTCAGCGAATTCTAATCTTTTTACAACGTTCTCTTTCTTACAACTTAGAAACTTCATTTCCAATACAGAAAGTTGAAGATTTCAGCATGTCTCACTTGTTTTCAGCTTGTTTTGTGCAAAAACACGTTTGACCTTGAAAAACTGACAATCTTTTGATAAATCACTTTCCCTTCAACATTTTCAACATCTAACACTTTGAAATACATAAGAACATCCCAAACTAAAAGGATAAATAAAGAGAATTTGAAATTTCATTTGTTTTCGGCCTGTTTTTAGCAAAACTATGTTTGAACTTGAAAAACACACTTTTAGCTTAAACTACACTTTTCCATCACAATTTTGCATGTCCAGCACTGTGAAACACTTAAGAACATAATTTCTAGCAGTATCCTTAAAGAAAATTCGAAGTTTCATTTGTTTTTAGCTTTGTTATGTTTGACCTTAAACGGAGTGCTTTAAAGTGATTTTCAGCGCGTGTAAGGCCAAAACATGAAAAAGTTGATTCCGGACAGCGAATTCTAATCTTTTTACAACGTTCTCTTTCTCACAACTTAGAAACTTCATTTCCAATACAGAAAGTTGAAGATTTCAGCATGTCTAACTTGTTTTCAGCTTGTTTTGTGAAAAAACACGTTTGACCTTGAAAAAGTGAAAATCTTTTGATAAATCACTTTCCCTTCAACATTTTCAACATCTAACACTTTGAAATACATAAGAACATAGTAAACTATAAGGAGAAATAAAAAGAATTTGAAATTTCATTTGTTTTAGGCCTCTTTTGTGTAAAACTATGTTTGACCTTGAAAAACACACTTTTAGCTGAAACTACACTTTTCCATCAAAATTTTGCATGTCCAACACTGTGAAACACTTAAGAACATCATTTCTAGCAGTATCCTTAAAGAAAATTCGAAGTTTCATTTGTTTTTAGCTTTGTTATGTTTGACCTTACACGGAGTGCATTAAAGTGATTTTCAGCGCGTGTAAGGCCAAAACATGAAAAAGTTGATTCCGGACAGCGAATTCTAATCTTTTTACAACGTTCTCTTTCTTACAACTTAGAAACTTCATTTCCAATACAGAAAGTTGAAGATTTCAGCATGTCTCACTTGTTTTCAGCTTGTTTTGTGCAAAAACACGTTTGACCTTGAAAAAGTGACAATCTTTTGATAAATCACTTTCCCTTCAACATTTTCAACATCTAACACTTTGAAATACATAAGAACATCCCAAACTAAAAGGAGAAATAAAGAGAATTTGAAATTTCATGTGTTTTAGGCCTCTTTTGTGTAAAACTATGTTTGACCTTGAAAAACACACTTTTAGCTGAAACTACACTTTTCCATCAAAATTTTGCATGTCCAACACTGTGAAACACTTAAGAACATCATTTCTAGCAGTATCCTTAAAGAAAATTCGAAGTTTCATTTGTTTTTAGCTCTGTTATGTTTGACCTTAAACGGAGTGCTTTAAAGTGATTTTCAGCGCGTGTAAGGCCAAAACATGAAAAAGTTGATTCCGGACAGCGAATTCTAATCTTTTTACAACGTTCTCTTTCTTACAACTTAGAAACTTCATTTCCAATACAGAAAGTTGAAGATTTCAGCATGTCTCACTTGTTTTCAGCTTGTTTTGTGCAAAAACACGTTTGACCTGGAAAAAGCTACAATCTTGTGATAAATCATTTTCCCTTCAACATTTTCAACATCTAACACTTTGAAATACACAAGAACATCCCAAACTAAAAGGAGAAATAAAGAGAATTTGAAATTTCATGTGTTTTAGGCCTCTTTTGTGTAAAACTATGTTTGACCTTGAAAAACACAATTTCTCCTAAAACTACACTTTTCCATCAAAATTTTGCATGTCCAACACTGTGAAACACTTAAGAACATCATTTCTAGCAGTATCCTTAAAGAAAATTCAAAGTTTCATTTGTTTTTAGCTTTGTTATGTTTGACCTGAAACGGAGTGCTTTAAAGTGATTTTCAACGCGTGTAAGGCCAAAACATGAAAAAGTTGATTCCGGACAGCGAATTTTAATCTTTTTAGAACGTTCTCTTTCTTACAACTTAGAAACTTCATTTCCAATACAGAAAGTTGAAGATTTCAGCATGTCTCACTTGTTTTCAGCTTGTTTTGTGCAAAAACACGTTTGACCTTGAAAAAGATACAATCTTGTGATAAATCATTTTCCCTTCAACATTTTCAACATCTAACACTTTGAAATACATAAGAACATCCCAAACTAAAAGGAGAAATAAAGAGAATTTTAAATTTCATGTGTTTTAGGCCTCTTTTGTGTAAAACTATGTTTGACCTTGAAAAACACAATTTCTCCTAAAAGTACACTTTTCCATCAAAATTTTGCATGTCCAATACTGTGAAACACCTAAGAACATAATTTCTAGCAGTATCCTTAAAGAAAATTTGAAGTTTCATTTGTTTTAGCTTTGTTATGTTTGACCTTAAAAGGAGTGCTTTAAAGTGATTTTCAGCGCGTGTAAGGCCAAAACATGAAAAAGTTGATTCCGGACAGCGAATTCTAATCTTTTTACAACGTTCTCTTTCTTACAACTTAGAAACTTCATTTCCAATACAGAAAGTTGAAGAAATCAGCATTTCTCACTTGTTTTCAGCTTGTTTTGTGCAAAAACACGTTTGACCTTGAAAAAGTGACAATCTTGTGATAAATCACTTTCCCTTCAACATTTTCAACATCTAACACTTTGAAATACATAAGAACATCCCAAACTAAAAGGAGAAATAAAGAGAATTTGAAATTTCATGTGTTTTAGGCCTCTTTTGTGTAAAACTATGTTTGACCTTGAAAAACACACTTTCTCCTAAAACTACACTTTTCCATCAAAATTTTGCATGTCCAACACTGTGAAACACTTAAGAACATCATTTCTAGCAGTATCCTTAAAGAAAATTTGAAGTTTCATTTGTTTTTAGCTTTGTTATGTTTGACCTTAAACGGAGTGCTTTAAAGTGATTTTCAGCACGTGTAAGGCCAAAACATGAAAAAGTTGATTCCGGACAGCGAATTCTAATCTTTTTACAACGTTCTCTTTCTTACAACTTAGAAACTTCATTTCCAATACAGAAAGTTGAAGATTTCAGCATGTCTCACTTGTTTTCAGCTTGTTTTGTGCAAAAACACGTTTGACCTTGAAAAAGCTACAATCTTGTGATAAATCACTTTCCCTTCAACATTTTCAACATCTAACACTTTGAAATACATAAGAACATCCAAAACTAAAAGGCGAAATAAAGAGAATTTGAAATTTCATGTGTTTTAGGCCTCTTTTGTGTAAAACTATGTTTGACCTTGAAAAACATACTTTCTCCTAAAACGACACTTTTCCATCAAAATTTTGCATGTCCAACACTGTGAAACACTTAAGAACATCATTTCTAGCAGTATCCTTAAAGAAAATTTGAAGTTTCATTTGTTTTTAGCTTTGTTATGTTTGACCTTAAATGGAGTGCTTTAAAGTGATTTTTAGCACGTGTAAGGCCAAAACATGAAAAAGTTGATTCCGGACAGCGAATTCTAATCTTTTTACAACGTTCTCTTTCTTACAACTTAGAAACTTCATTTCCAATACAGAAAGTTGATGATTTCAGCATGTCTCACTTGTTTTCAGCTTGTTTTGTGCAAAAACACGTTTGACCTTGAAAAAGTGACAATCTTTTGATAAATCACTTTCCCTTCAACATTTTCAACATCTAACACTTTGAAATACATAAGAACATCCCAAACTAAAAGGAGACATAAAGAGAATTTGAAATTTCATATGTTTTAGGCCTCTTTTGTGTAAAACTATGTTTGACCTTGAAAAACACACTTTCTCCTAAAACGACAATTTTCCATCAAAATTTTGCATGTCCAACACTGTGAAACACTTAAGAACATCATTTCTAGCAGTATCCTTAAAGAAAATTTGAAGTTTCATTTGTTTTTAGCTTTTTCTCTGTAAAATTAGGTTTGACCTCGAACGGAGTGCTTTAAAGTGATTTTCAGCGCGTGTAAGGCCCAAACATGAAAAAGTTGATTCCGGACAGCAAATTCTAATCTTTTTACAACGATTCCTTTCTTAATATTTAGAAACTTGATTTCCAATACAGAAAGTTGAAGATTTCAGCATGTCTCACTTGTTTTCAGCTTGTTTTGTGCAAAAACACGTTTGACCTTGAAAAAGTGACAATCTTTTGATTAAACACTTTCCCTTCGACATTTTCAACATCTAACACTTTGAAATACATAAGAACATCATAAACTAAAAGGAGAAATAAAAAGAATTTGAAATTTCATTTGTTTTCGGTCTGTTTTAAGCAAAACTATGTTTGACCTTGAAAAACACATTTTCTTCTAAAACGACACTTTTCCATCAAAATTTTGCATGTCCAACACTGTGAAACACTTATGAACATCATTTCTAGCAGTATCCTTAAAGAAAATTGGAAGTTTCATTTGTTTTTAGCTTTGTTTCTGTAAAATTAGGTTTGACCTCGGACGGAGTGCTTTAAAGTGATTTTCAGCGTGTGTAAGGCCCAAACATGAAAAAGTTGATTCCGGACAGCGAATTCTAATCTTTTTACAACGATTCCTTTCTTACAACTTAGAAACTTGATTTCCAATACAGAAAGTTGAAGATTTCAGCATGTCTCACTTGTTTTCAGCTTGTTTTGTGCAAAAACACGATTGACCTTGAAAAAGTGACAATCTTTTGATAAAACACTTTGCCTTCAACATTTTCAACATCTAACACTTTGAAATACATAAGAACATCATAAACTAAAAGGAGAAATAAAAAGAATTTGAAATTTCATTTGTTTTCGGCCTGTTTTAAGCACAACTATGTTTGACCTTGAAAAACACACTTTCTCTTAAAACTACACTTTTCCATCAAAATTTTGCATGTCTAACACTGTGAAACACTTAAGAACATAATTTCTAGCAGTATCCTTAAAGAAAATTCGAAGTTTCATTTGTTTTTAGCTTTGTTATATTAGACCTTAAACAGAGTGCTTTAAATTGATTTTCAGCGCGTGTAAGGCCAAAACATGAAAAAGTTGATTCCGGACAGCGAATTCTAATCTTTTTACAACGATTCCTTTCTTACAACTTAGAAACTTCATTTCCAATACAGAAAATTGACGATTTCAGCATGTCTCATTTGTTTTCAGCTTGTTTTGTGCAAAAACACGTTTGACCTTGAAAAAGTGACAATCTTTTGATAAATCACTTTCCCTTCAACATTTTTAACATCTAACACTTTGAAATACATAAGAACATCCCAAACTAAAAGGAGAAATAAAGAGAATTTGAAATTTCATGTGTTTTAGGCCTCTTTTGTGTAAAACTATGTTTGACCTTGAAAAACACACTTTCTCCTAAAACTACACTTTTCCATCAAAATTTTGCATGTCCAACACTGTGAAACACTTAAGAACAGCATTTCTAGCAGTATCCTTAAAGAAAATTCAAAGTTTCATTTGTTTTTAGCTTTGTTATGTTGACCTTAAACGGAGTGCTTTAAAGTGATTTTCAGCGCGTGTAAGGCCAAAACATGAAAAAGTTGATTCCGGACAGCAAATTCTAATCTTTATACAACGATTCCTTTCTTACAACTTAGAAACTTGATTTCCAATACAGAAAGTTGAAGATTTCAGCATGTCTCACTTGTTTTCAGCTTGTTTTGTGAAAAAAACACGTTTGACCTTGAAAAAGTGACAATCTTTTGATAAAACACTTTCGCTTCGACATTTTCAACATCTAACACTTTGAGATACATAAGAACATCATAAACTAAAAGGAGAAATAAAAAGAATTTGAAATTTCATTTGTTTTCGGCCTGTTTTAAGCAAAACTATGTTTGACCTTGAAAAACATACTTCTACTAAAACGACACTTTTCCATGAACATTTTGCATGTCCAACACTGTGAAACACTTAAGAACATCATTTCTAGCATTATCCTTAAAGAAAATTGGAAGTTTCATTTGTTTTTAGCTTTGTTTCTTTAAAATTATGTTTGACACTGAACGGAGTGCTTTAAAGTGATTTTCAGCGCGTGTAAGGCCAAAACATGAAAAAGTTGATTCCGGACAGCAAATTCTAATCTTTTTACAACGATTCCTTTCTTACAAATTAGAAACTTGATTTCCAATACAGAAAGTTGAAGATTTCAGCATGTCTCACTTGTTTTCAGCTTGTTTTGTGCAAAAACACGTTTGACCTTGAAAAAGTGACACACTTTTGATAAAACACTTTCCCTTCACCATTTTCAACATCTAACACTTTGGAATACGTAAGAACATCATAAACTAAAAGGAGAAATAAAAAGAATGTGAAATTTCTTTTGTTTTCGGTCTGTTTTAAGCAAAACTATGTTTGACCTTGAAAACACACTTTCTCCTAAAACGACACTTTTCCATCAAAATTTTGCATGTCCAACACTGTGAAATACTTAAGAACATCATTTCTAGCAGTATCCTTAAAGAAAATCGAAGTTTCATTGGTTTTTAGCTTTGTTTCTGTAAAATTATGTTCGACCTTGAACGCAGCGCTTTAAAGTGATTTTCAAAGCGTGTAAATCCAAAACATGAAAAAGTTGATTCCGGACAGCAAATTCTAATCTTTTTACAACGATTCCTTTCTTACAACTTAGAAACTTAATTTCCAATACAGAAAGTTGAAGATTTCAGCATGTCTCACTTGTTTTCAGCTTGTTTTGTGCAAAAACATGTTTGACCTTGAAAAAGTGACAATCTTTTGATAAAACACTTTCCCTTCAACATTTTCAACATCTAACACTTTGAAATACACAAGAACATCATAAACTAAAAGAAGAAATAAAGTGAATTTTAAATTTCATGTGTTTTAGGCCTTTTTTAGGTAAAACTATGTTTGACCTTGAAAAACACACTTTCTACTAAAACTAAACTTTTCCATCAAAATTTTGCATGTCCAACACTGTGAAACACGTAAGAACATCATTTCTAGCAGTATTCTTAAAGAAAATTTGAAGTTTCGTTTGTTTTAGCTTTATTTCTGTAAAATTATGTTTGACCTTGAACGGAGCGCTTTAAAGTCATTTACAGCGCGTGTAAGGCCAAAACATGAAAAAGTTGATCCCGGACAGCGAATTCTAATCTTTTTACAACGATTCTGTAAGAATGGACATCGCAGGAGCCTGTTTTTGTCTTGCATAACAGATGTCTGCAGGGGGAAGTGTGACAGTTCTGTGTCGATGGTTGAGGGTGAAGATTCGACACCCCGGTTTTTACATGCCTTTTGTCCGACATCAACGTGCGAAGTATCAGCCGTCAGGACCGCCCACCCTCTTTGTCTTCACCAAATGGGAGGCACCGGGGGCGTGACATCAGAAACAACAGGTTCTGATTGGTCAGTGACAACTTCCTGTAGGCCAGTGACAACTTCCTGTAGGCCAGTGACAACTTCCTGTAGGCCAGGGGTATAAAAGTCTGCGCACATGTGGAAAGAGGACTCTGGGCTCTCTTGCTCAGAGGTTTTTCCATCGGAAACCGGAAGGTTTCGGAGTCTTTCTCTCCTCCTCTTTTTCACTTCTCCCTCTTTACTCTTTCTTCTCATTTTTACTTTCTCTGTAACCTTGGTACCTTTTTACATTCAATATTCACATGTAACCACAATAATTATTTACCGGTGTTAATAAATTAGAAACTGTTCATTTTTAACCTCTATTGTGCCATGCCTCTTTCTGCCAGGTAACATCAAATTGGAGTGGTTGAATACAGTGCTTTGTGTGGAGGGAGAAAGAGTTTTTTCTACACACTCTATTCTCTTCTCCAACACCACATGGTCATGTGTGGTTTTTTACAGATGGTGACCCCGACGTGATACCTTTGCTCGGATGTGGACCTGTGACCGTAAGTCTCTT
This sequence comes from Denticeps clupeoides, assembly GCF_900700375.1. Taxonomy (NCBI): domain Eukaryota; kingdom Metazoa; phylum Chordata; class Actinopteri; order Clupeiformes; family Denticipitidae; genus Denticeps; species Denticeps clupeoides. Next base: position 787,054 of record NC_041725.1, on the reverse strand, counting down.
TTATCTGAATTTTACTGCATAGGGAGGAATAGAATCTATGTGATTTAATTTAAATAAAAAGGATCTACATATCCTAAAAGCCCGGGACCGTAGAAACCGAGGCATTTCTAAATCCAGATCCACTCCGACAAGGTATAAAATGAACATAGACTAATTACTGTATCACTTACAATGTGGCATGTAGATATGGCTGGCACAATAGATGAACCCACAAACCAAACTGTAACCAGTAATAACCAGGATTTGTGACATTTTAGATTACTGGTATTACATTGAACATCATAAACCATGTCCCACGGTGAACAATTTGATAATAACTGATCAGGGATTGGAAATTGCACTGTTAAAATTAATTGTTTTTATTTTAAATTCATGTTCAGTATGATCAACATGTTTAGGATCAGAATTTAAATTTATGTGAAACTGTTTCTCTCTCTGAACACCTCAACAATGCCATAATCTCAAATAATAGCTTTTAGTGATAAAGGTGTAATTCTCTAATCACATGGCAACAAGCGGGATTTTATTTGTGTTTATTTTTCCGGCCACTGTTGTTGATTGAACTTCGTTAGCCGATGCAAATTCGCAGAGTTATGAATTCCCTAATAGAGGTGTAATTCTCCAATCACATGGCAACAAGCGGGATTTTTTTATTTATTTATTTGTATTTATTTTTCCGGCCACTGTTGTTGATTAGACTTGATAAGCCAGTGCAAATCTGCGGAGTTATGAGATTTTTCCATCGGAAACCGGAAGGTTTCTGAGTCTTTCTCTCCTCCTCTTTTTCACTTCTCCCTCTTTACTCTTTCTTCTCATTTTTACTTTCTCTGTAACCTTGGTACCTTTTTACATTCAATATTCACATGTAACCACAATAATTATTTACCGGTGTTAATAAATTAGAAACTGTTCATTTTTAACCTCTATTGTGCCATGCCTCTTTCTGCCAGGTAACATCAAATTGGAGTGGTTGAATACAGTGCTTTGTGTGGAGGGAGAAAGAGTTTTTTCTACACACTCTATTCTCTTCTCCAACACCACATGGTCATGTGTGGTTTTTTACAATTCCTTTCTTACAACATAGAAACTTCATTTCCAATACAGAAAGTTGAAGATTTCAGCATGTCTCACTTGTTTTCAGCTTGTTTTGTGCAAAAACACGTTTGACCTTGAAAAAGTGACACACTTTTGATAAAACACTTTCCCTTCAACATTTTCAACATCTAACATTTTGAAATACGTAAGAACATCATAAACTAAAAGGAGAAATAAAAAGAATGTGAAATTTCTTTTGTTTTCGGTCTGTTTTAAGCAAAACTATGTTTGACCTTGAAAACACACTTTCTCCTAAAACGACACTTTTCCATCAAAATTTTGCATGTCCAACACTGTGAAACACTTAAGAACATCATTTCTAGCAGTATCCTTAAAGAAAATTGGAAGTTTCATTGGTTTTTAGCTTTGTTTCTGTAAAATTATGTTTGACCTTGAACGCAGCGCTTTAAAGTGATTTTCAAAGCGTGTAAGGCCAAAACATGAAAAAGTTGATTCCGGACAGCAAATTCTAATCTTTTTACAACGATTCCTTTTTTTACAACTTAGAAACTTAATTTCCAATACAGAAAGTTGAAGATTTCAGCATGTCTCACTTGTTTTCAGCTTGTTTTGTGCAAAAACATGTTTGACCTTGAAAAAGTGACAATCTTTTGATAAAACACTTTCCCTTCAACATTTTCAACATCTAACACTTTGAAATACACAAGAACATCATAAACTAAAAGAAGAAATAAAGAGAATTTGAAATTTCATGTGTTTTAGGCCTTTTTTAGGTAAAACTATGTTTGACCTTGAAAAACACACTTTCTCCTAAAACTACACTTTTCCATCAAAATTTTGCATGTCCAACACTTTGAAACACTTGAGAACATCATTTCTAGCAGTATCCTTAAAGAAAATTGGAAGTTTCATTTGTTTTTAGCTTTGTTTCTGTAAATTTATGTTTGACCTTGAACGGAGTGCTTTAAAGTGATTTTCAGCGCGTCAGGCCCAAACATGAAAAAGTAGATTCTGGACAGCGAATTCTAATCTTTTTACAACGATTCCTTTCTTACAACTTAGAAACTTCATTTCCAATACAGAAAGTTGAAGATTTCAGCATGTCTCACTTGTTTTCAGCTTGTTTTGTGCAAAAACACGTTTGACCTTGAAAAAGTGACAATCTTTTGATAAAACACTTTCCCTTCAACATTTTTAACATCTAACACTTTGAAATACATAAGAACATCATAAACTAAAAGGAGAAATAAAGAGAATTTGAAATTTTATGTGTTTTCAGCTTTTTTTCTGTAAAACTATGTTTGACCTTGAAAAACACACTTTCTCCTGAAACTACACTTTTCCATCTAATTTTTACATGTTTAACACTGTGAAACACTTAAGAACATCATTTCTAACAGTACCCTTAAAGAACATTTGATGTTTCATGTGTTTTTAGCTTTGTTTGTGGAAAACCATGTTTGACCTTGAACGGAGTGCTTTAAAGTGATTTTCAGCGCGTGTAAGGCCCAAACATGAAAAAGTTGATTCCGGACAGCACACTCTAATCTTTTTACAACTCTTTCTTTCTTACAACATAGAAACTTCATTTCCAACACAGAAAGTTGAAGAAATCAGTATGTCTCATGTGTTTTCAGCTTGTTTTGTGCAAAAACACGTTTGAACTTGAAAAAGTGACTTTCTTTTGATAAAACCCTTTCCCATCAACAATTTAAACATCTAACACTTTGAAATACAAAAGAACCTCATAAACTAACAGGAGGAATAAAGAGAATTTGAAAGTTGAAGAAATCAGCATGTCTCATGTGTTTTCAGCTTGTTTTGTGCAAAAACACATTTGACCTTGAAAAAAAGACTTTCAACAACAACAACATTTATTTCTTATATAGCCCAAAAACACATACAGTATGTCTCAATGGGCTTTGACAGGCCCTACAGTTGACACCCCCCCCACACTTGACCCTTCTGCACACAAGGAAAAACTCCACACAAAAAAACTCTAGGAGAGAGAAAAAAAGAAAGGAAGAAACCTTGGGAAGGAGTGATACAGAGAGGGACCCCTTTCCAGGGTAGAGTGAGCCTGCAAATGGTGTCAGTCCTACAGTTGTAGGGTTGGAGAAGTCCAGGATGTATTCAGTGTCATGGTCTAGATTACGTGTCCATAATGATGTTACTGGTCCATTTGAAGATCCGGTGGTGGTGGCTGTGGTGACCCTCTGGTTTGTTTCATGCCTTTAGCCCACCAGTCTCGGAGAAAAACAAACAGAAACAGCGGCAGACGGTTGCACTGTACGACCGATACTGAAATATGTGGTTATAGTGGTATATTGGTACTACAGTTAGGCTGTCCTAAGTAGGACAGCCTAACTAGGGTGAATTTAACTTTCTCTGTGTCTAACAGGGGGACTCTGTGATAAACTGGACTTTATAATTGACACTGCGTCAAAATGAAATGAAATGAGGGTCTAGGACTTTAACAAAAAGCCAGAGAAAACAGATTGGATTTAAACACTGAGACTGTGTCTGAGTCCCGGACACTGACAGGCAACTGTTCCACAACTGCGGAGCTCTATAGGAGAAGGATCTGCTCCCAGCTGTGACCTTCTGCACCTTTGGTACCAGTAGTGACCCTGCACCCATTGATCGAAGGGGGCGTGGTGGTTCGTAAGGAACCAAAAGTTCACTCAGGTACTGTGGGGCGAGACCATTTAGAGCTTTATAGGTTAAAAGTAGGATTTTGTAGTCAATCCTAAATTTGATGGGTAACCAGTGCAGTGATTGTAAGACTGGGGTGATGTGGTCAAATTTCCTGGTTCTAGTTACAACTCTGGCTGCAGCATTCTGTACTAGCTGGAGTTTACTCATGCATCTACTAGAGCATCCAGACAGTAATGCATTGCAGTAATCTAACCTTGATGTAATAAATGCATGGACCAACTTTTCTGCATCATGCATTGAAATTATATTTCTTATTTTCGCAATATTTCTATACAGTGATGGTCTCGACTGTTAGGGCGGTTGCAGTATCGTCCTTTTTCCCGGTTTTAACACTTCTGGTAGCCATTATAAATTAAAAGTAGATAGCCGTGGGGTAGAGTATAAAGTTATTGTAAACCAAAGATTTAATTTAACATTTAAAGAAGAGTAAGGAAGTAAAGAAACCAAAAATTGTCGAAGCACCTAACTCACACGTCTACTCCATATGGCTGCTAACCTTAAGTCCCGAAAACTAGTCATTTTTAAAACCTTTTGGCCACTGTCACGTCCTCGTCTAGGTGTTGGGAAACCTGACAACAAACAAGGGGAATGTGTGCGGTGGGAATACACAGATACCAGGCCCAAGTGAAATATTGTGCTTTTATTTACAGTGAGTAGTGAACAACCAACCAAACCTAAAGTGCTATATACAACAACACAACAACCCACAGGAGGACAACACACCATGAAAGGAGAGACTATACAAATACCCAACAAAGTCACCACTAACTAGACTAATCACTAACACACAACAAAGGCTTATCTCAAACTCTACAACAATCCAAAACTCCAAACTCTCCTGTGTTGTGTTGATTGGCTGGCAGTTGACGAGGGAATTACTATATGGGCTAGGATGCTATATGATTAAAGGGGGTGGGGAATCAGCTTCCCGTCTGATCCCTGGTCTGCCAGTCCACTCCCAGCCCACTCCCCTCCATTCCCAGAGGTGGACCTCGACAAGGCCACGGTCCAAAAGGGTTCCTGTGCATATACCGTCTGGGTTGTTCTCTTGTGTGCTTCATCCTCCCTTCTGTGACTCTCACCTTGCCCTCATTCCTATTTTGAATTTTTATTTGAGTTCAGTTTATTTTTAAATTTGTCATGTAATTGTACACATGCCTTAAGTCAGTTGTGACATTAACAATGTTCATAAACTTTCAAGCACCACTTTGTACTTTATGAAAATAATTATGAGGAAGAACATCCCATTAAATGTAACAAAATATTCAATCAGATTCCTTTTATTACCAATAAATTATTTGATACAAAATGAGATGAGAATTACTTGACGTGTATAAACACATAATAAACATACACATGTATACATGCCTACATACAAAAAGATTAAAACACATTAAATAATGCACATCACGCATGAGTGCAGAAACTATCCAAGAACTATTCAAGAACTCATTCTGGACAATTATTAACAAACTTTGGCTTTGTTTCTATGTTTCTGTTATGATTTTATTGGGGTGATTTTACATGCACATTCCTGAACTCACAAAGGTTTTTATCTCTTGGTCCAAAAATCCACAAATCCTTCTAATCACAGGATTGCATCACACTCTACTCCTGATGTGATTCACTAGACCATGTGGGTTTAGATTGCTTGTGGGTGCGTCGGCCACGTGAAGCCCCACCCTGGGCAAGCTGGATACGCTGGCATTCTCGTAGGTTCTGGGCTCGCAGCTCAAAATTCAGGATCCCCTCAACCACACGGCATGGGAACCATCCTCTCTCTCCATCATGTAGTCTCTCCCCTAATATCCAGCCTTAGAGAAGATAAGTAGTATAGACTCACTTTTACTATGATGATCAAGAATTAAAAAATAATGTTGCAAGTTCAGGGTTGGGGTTCAACCTGATTATTATACTGTAAAACAATTTCAACTACATTTTATCTGAATGCAGGCTCAGATAAAATAATAGATTAAAAGGTTCAGATAAAAAGGTTGAATATGAATTACCTTAAACAATTAAATCTCAAGTGTTCATTTCATTTTTAGAAACTTTTGAACTATTAATGCTATTACCTGTAAAGAGGTTATCATTTTAATGATAATCAAGTAGAAAAACACCCTGTATAGGGAATTATATCGACAACATGTAAAATAAATTTGATTGAACTGATGAACTGATTATCAATAATAAATAATTATTATTATTATTATTATTATTTCATATTGATTCCATAATCTGCATCACTAATCTGAGTATCAGAGAATCACTGGCCATGTTATGGTTTCATTTTATAAATCATTTTAATAGTTTTTTATATGAATATGGATTTTCCACTGTAAATAAAGTATTTGGTCTCATATGTATTCTCACCATCCTCTGTTTTCTCTAGAACCTGAAGAACGTCCGCCATTTCTATTGAAAGCTCATCGGGCTCCTGAGATGAATATGACTGGATACACTGCACCTGAGGACAGTCTAACACACGTATTAAAACACTGTCCTGCCACTCTAATATTTGGTCCAACCACCTTCACCTTTGTTTAGAACATGTGTTAAATGCGGCATTGTTTCCATAAACGTATGCAATACGCTTTTGCTTTTTTTTCAGAATGGGAGAAATAAACCACAGATTAATGTCTTCCTAGTGTTGTTAAGGTTGTGACATGGCCAATCCATGTGTAAAAATTCTGTCTCCCTGAACTGTTCTTTTAACAGTTGGAGCCTAGTGAATCCTTGTAACCAATCTCTGTGCTTCCTAAAACATTGAAGCTATTTTTAAAAGGTTACAAGGACAGTCTCCCTGGAGACATTCAGGGTTAAGCATCTTGCTCAGTCACAATGGTAGTAAGGTGGGACATTGTTGTATTTTAATTCATAAACCAATAGGCTTCTAGAAACCTAGTCCTCAAAGTTAAGTTACATCTTTTTGCAGGGCAGGGTACAAGACACACATTTCATACAAGTGTATTACCTGTTTGGTGAGCGCTTGCTGAGAGGAACCTTGTGCGCAAGTTTGGTGTTAAAGCATAGATCCAACGCAGTTTATCACTCCTACAAAGGGGGATGTAGAAAAGCAATGTGCATTGATATCAGTCTAAATATCTATTCAGAACCAACATTTGTACACCAGCTTTACATATTTAATTTTGCCTAAATATGTGTCTCATAAGCGACACCATGCACTATTTAATCATTTTTTTTTTTTAGAATTTTGTGCATGCAAGGTGCTCATGGTGATTATTTTGTAGTGTCATGGTTCTAACTGTGTGTGTTGAGGGTCTCCGGTGCTGTGTCTATAGAGTTTTCATGATATCCACATATTCACTCTAATTACCTGACGTTGTGCACCTGATGTCTATGTATGAATATTGCCTTGTTGTATCTAGTCCTTTCACAGCCACCGCGCCAACTCCTGGTCCACAGGGGGCATGATGGCGGCTGAGGGGTCAGCGACCCAGAAGCAGAAGTAGACAGGGTCAGCGTCCTGTATAAAACTAAGGCTGTCATGTTGGACACTGCACACTAATTGTTGGGTTTATTCAATTTGCTGCTCCCCATCGCTGATTGAACCTGGCCTGTATTACCACTGCCAGTACCTTTATTACTCTCTTTGAACGGCCCTTAAACTGATTGATTGATAGTGATGTTACCAAACAACCCCTCCGTCTCTGACCATTCTTAAGCCTGCAGCCTTCAGTAACCCAAATCTCCACTCCTTTAACGTGTGCACCGGAGCTGAAATCTGGGTTCTGAACTCCCAATCACTGCCTGTTACATTTACATTTACGGCATTTGGCAGACGCCCTTATCCAGAGCGACTTACAACATGCTTTCAAGTTACCGGTTCACTAGGACCCCAACTATGAATACAATCTTTTTATTCACTCTGTTGTAGATTCTGTACACAAGTTCGACAATAAGAAAGTTACTAGTTAATCTAAATATTCTTTAAAGAGGAAGGTCTTGAGCTGTCGTTTGAAAATACTCAGTGAGTATTTTCTCCCTGATCTGTTGTCTCTCTCCTGCAATCCTAACACCACTGCTCCACGCTCCCCTGTCCTCCTCCTAACCCTAACCCTAACCCTTATTTCAAGTACGGTTCTGTCTGTATGTGTGCCCCAATCCCTGAACCCTAACAAGTCCCTGTTAGGTCGTTGAATGTTAATTTCTGAAGGAATATGTATGTCTCTATAATATGTAAGTTGTGTGTTTGCATCCTTCACTTCCTGCATTGACCCACTGTCCCTAACATGTGGTTATGTTGGTTATTTCTCTGGTAGTTGTATTGCTCCTGGATAGAAAGAGTGGGGATGACACCTCAGGGGGACCTCATCGGGAGCACCAACCTGCAGGTCTGCATTTACCACCAGTGTTGGACACATTCTTTCAAAACGTAAGTTAGTGATTGAGTTACATAATTTGTAGTTTTACTTTTAGCTGTACAATGTTTAAGTTTAAGTTTTAACTGCTGTACTGACAATAAACCAATCTTGAATCTTGAATCTTATTGTTACTTTAGAGCCGCTTCATCAAATTTGAATTATGGATACATCAAATTTCATTATGGATACAGATAAATACTTTGTTCCAGGGCATAATATACATTTAACATATAAATTCTTACCTTTAAATCCAACAAAGGAAAAGTCATGTCTGTATTTCTACTGTAAAAATGCTACTTTGAACTTGTCATTGCCATGTCCATGTGTTTGTGTAAAGACCTGCCCAGCTCTGCCTCTGGTTGGCTTACCGTGAAGTTTAACTCAACCTTTAACTCAACCTCATCATCACTTATGCAGTTGTGGACATGGAAATAGTAATTGGTTAGATTACTCGACAATGAAATTATATATTTTTTCAGTAATGTCATTATTTTAACACCCATCACGGTGAGCCACCAGGCCACCACTGCCACCACCACTGTATTTGCTGTGCAGCTTATACATGGTCTGATGTGTTCAGTCTGATAGTGTGGAAGATCTTACATGCAACTGGTTTTCATCATATAACTGACTGTTCGTTCCTCTTGGTTTTCCAGCAGTTTAAGCACGAAGACACAGGCCAGCATTTGTCCCTGGTCATCCATATCCTCAGTACGTAACATGGAGCGGGAACATGAGTCCAACACTTGAAACTTCTCATTGCTAAATACAAAGAAAACGAATTATACAAATTTTGTTCATGCCAATTTGATATGCAACATTGTGGTATATTCAACCTGGAGCTATGTTTGGTGATGAGCAGCAGGTTGTTAAAAAGGAAGAGATATATTGGCTGGTAAAGTTTCTTGCTCCGCAGGGTTCTAGTGTTCTTGGGACCGGCCATCTGCAGCACCTCACCCTTCTTCAACAACCATCGTGAATGAGAAATAACTGGCACTGACTGGCACAGGGAACAGAAATGGAAATAACAAAGAATTAAAGAGTAATATGCAATAGATGAGGTGAACGTTGTATGTATGTTTCTGTGGTATGCCTGGGGATGTAAAGTGAATCTACCTTGGACTTGAATTCAAGGGTTTTTTCAATGCCAATCAGTTCTTCAGTGCGGTTCATTTTCCTCACTCCTTCATTGCACTCCTTCACTATCTAACACACACAAAAATGTACATACAGTGTTGATTGAATACTTCTACATGAACAAATGAGAGAAAAATATAACAACTGATCACCCATTTAGCCCTTTAAATAATTTAAAATAAATAAAATAGATTTAAATAAATAAATAGATCTGAGTCCAAACTATCCAAACTAACTTAAGACGACATTTGGAGGTAGCCTGAAGCACATTTCCCCAAAATCAGAAATCCATACTGTAAATGAATCTTTTCAAGTCATTAACATGTAATAACCTTTTAAATTTTATGGTGAACTGAAATGGGCTTGTGTTTTCTCCTGTGTGAAAAAAGGAATCAACCGCACAGAAATGCAGCCTGTTCTTGTACAACATTGACATCTTACATATACATTTAGAACAATCTTGAATGACAGTTGTACTACTATTGCACTGCATGTTGTCCTGTTTTGTTCTGTGGAAATTGTTTGCACTTGTATTCTCTATACTCTTGTACTCTTTGTATTCTTGCATCATGGTCTCAGAGGAATGTAGACAGAAAGGAATGTAGAAAAAAAAAAGAATAAATGAGAGGATGTCACATGACTTAGATCACAGGGAGATGCGAACTCAGAACCTAGCGTCTCTGGTGAGTAATCTCATTCAAAGAGCAGGCGTGTCTCCTCGGGATTATCTCACTTTTATACTCTTTGCCGCCCGTTTCCATTTCCTCTTCCGGGTCGTTGTCTCCCAGGCTTGTCCAGCGCCCTCTGCCGGGCTGAAGGCGCGTTGGCCATGACAAAAAACTTAAAGCCGTCTTCAGCCATCCAGACACCTTTCACCGCACGTATTGCATATTACTCAGCTGTCATCTGTGCCACGGTACTACCTCCATCAGCCAGTTCACTGCCAAGTTTTGTACCATGAACCTCCACCCGGACCATGTACTATGAAGGTCTATGAAGTGAGATGATCAGTAGGGAGATGCCATCTACCTTCAAAGCGCTGGTACAGTTCAACCTGTGGATCAACCGCCACCTGTTGGCGCAACCCAGGACTGCCAGCCCCTCGTTCGCAGGTCACTGTCCTCCTCATTGCCACCTGGAACCAAAACCAACCACCCCAACAACCTGGGGAACCCAGCTAACAACCGAAAGCTAACAACACTTCCAAGAGGTCTCGGAACTGCGCCTCCCCCACACATCATTGGCCCCTCTGTCCCGTCCATCCGGGAAACGTGCCCTTGAGCTGATCATGTGGCAAGGTTGGGGGCTCTGGCTCCATAACCTCACCATGTCATCTCACTTTGCCTGCTGTTATGGATATAAATATAAACAAAAATTACTTATAATTTATGTCTTTCAACATAAATTATAAGTAACGAATAGATGTTTGTACTATAATATTCGTAGTGGCATGAAGATGTTCAAATTGTGTGTTTATCCAGAAGTTGTTTGAAACGTTGTGTCACATGATTCCATCATGTGACTGGGAGCAACACGGAAACGAGGTAACGTGACTCCTATAAATTGGCTAGAGAGCAGCTGCCAGACGTCATTAGACTCGGCTCCGAAATCCTCAACCAAGTAAGACCGTACCTGTCCTCTCTATTATCCTAAATCCTGAACTCCTTCCTGTCGTCCTGTTCTGTCCTGTCTTGTGCCTTAAAACGCAAACGACAACATCAGTGTGGTGTTGCGGCTCACGTCGTCCGCGTTCGCAGATTAACGCGGAGGGAACTTACCTGCCTCCTTGCGTCCCGCCGCACCAAGGTTTCTCGTCTCCTCCTACACGTCTCTATCGGAGCACTGGAACGGGACAGAGGGGAGCGGCGAGGTGCTCCTCACCACTCTTTCGTTGATTTTTGAGCTGCAGCCTCGCCGCTACCCCAGCTCCCGATCTCGAATCGCCCTATTACTCACCCTACTCTTTGGTCCCGTGGCGGAGTGGGCGTCACGAATCAAATCCCCCAGTTCTGCATTAATTTCATATTCTGAATTCGTGGAGGAATTGAAAAACACCTTTTTGCCATCCGGACGGTGTGAAAGACGTCGCATCGCAGCTTTACCATCTGCGCAAGGGTTCTTCATCTGTCAGCCAGTTCACCGCACAATTTCGAACCCTGGCTGCAAAAACTCAGCTGGACGCCCACACCCTCCGGATGATTTACTATGAAGGACTGGCCCCGCGAATTCGTGGGGAGGTGGTCAGCTGGGAGATGCCAGCAACGAACACACGTGGACAAAATTGTTGGTACCCTTCAGTCAATGAAAGAAAAACTCAAAATGGTCACAAAAATAACCTGAATCTGACAAAAGTAATAATAAATAAAAAATCTATGAAATTTAACCAATGAAAGTCAGACATTGCTTTTCAACCATGCTTCAACAGAATTATTTAAAATAATAAACTCACGAAACATGCCTGGACAAAAATGATGGTACGCCTAGAAAAGACTGAAAATAATGTGACCAAAGGGACATGTTAATCCAAGGTGTGTTCACTAATTAGCATCACAGGTGTCTACAATATTGTAATCAGTCAGTGGACCTATATATAGGGCTCCAGGTAGCCACTGGGTTGTTTGGTGACATGGTGTGTACCACACTCAACATGGACCAGAGGAAGCGAAGGAAAGAGTTGTCTCAGGAGATTAGAAAGAAAATTATAGACAAGCATGTCAAAGGTAAAGGCTATAAGACCATCTCGAAGCAGTCTGATGTTCCTGTGACTACAGTTGCACATATTATTCAGAAATTTAAGATCCAGGGGACTGTAGCCAACCTCCCTGGACATGGCCGCAGGAGGAAAATTGATGACAAATCAAAGAGACGGATAATACAAATGGTAACAAAAGAACCCAGAAAAACTTCTAAAGACATCCAAGGTAAGCTTCAAGCTCAAGGAACATCAGTGTCAGATCGCACCATTGCTTGAGCCAAAGTGGACTTCATGGGAGACGACCAAGGAGGATACCATTGTTGAAAACGAATCATAAAAAAGCCAGACTGGAATTTGCCAAACTACATGTGGACAAGCCACAAGAATGTCCTATGGACAGGTGAGACTAAAATTTAACTTTTTGCCAAGGCACATCAGCTCTATGTTCACAGACGGAAAAATTAAGCCTCTGTTATGTTCTGGGGCTGCTTTGCTGCATCTGGCACATGGTGTCTTGAACCTGTGCAGGGTACAATGAAATCTCAAGACTATCAAGGGATTCTAGAGTGAAATGTGCTGGCCAGTGTCAGAAAGATTGGTCTCAGTCGCAGGTTATGGGTCTTGCAACAGGACAATGACCCAAAACACACAGCTAAAAACACCCAAGAATGGCTAAGAGGAAAACATTGGACTATTCTAAAGTGGCCTTCTATGAGCCTTGACTTCAATCCTATTGAGCATCTTTGGAAAGAGCTGAAACATGCCGTCTGGAAAAGGCACCCTTCAAACCTGAGACAACTGGAGCAGTTTGCTCATGAGAAGCTGGCCAAAAATACCTGCTGAGAAGTGCAGAAGTCTCATTGAGCGTTACAGGAATCGTTTGATTGCAGTGATTGCCTCAAAAGGTTGTGCAACAAAATATTAAGTTAGGGGTACCATCATTTTTGTCCAGGCCTGTTTCATGAGTTTATTTTTTTAAATAATTCTGTTGAAGCATTTTCTTTCATTGACTGAAGGGTACCAACCATTTTATGGGCACCATCCGCACATCGACCTCCCCGGCCGCGGCAGGGTTCTTCTTCGTGACCAAGAAGGATGGTTGTCTACGACCGTGCGTTGATTATTGTGGACTCAACAAAATCACTATCAAAAATCGAACGCCATTACCCCTCACCAACACCGCCCTCGACGCCCTCTTGGGAGCGAAGTACTTTACGAAGCTGGATCTCCGTTCGGCCTGCAACCTGATTCACATTCGAGAGGGCGATGAGTGGAAGACCGCCTTCATGGTCACTGGTCACTGTGAATATCTGGTCATCCCATTTGGTCTGTGCAATGCACCCGCCGTCTTCCAGCAATTCATCATTGATGCTCTCCAGGACATGCTGGGACAGTGGGTGTATGCCTACCTGGACGATGTGCTCATCTACTCACCCACCCTGGAATCACATATCCAACACGTGAGAGCAGTACTGAAGAGATTGCTCGCCCATCGACTGTACTGTAAGCTGGAGAAATGCGCCTTCCTCCAGCGCTCCACCACGTTCCTGGGTTTTACCATCACATCCCAGGGTGTGGCCATGGAGCCCAAGAAGCTGGAAGCAGTGGCATTGTGGCCCCTACCCACGACGCTGAAACAACTGCAAAAGTTTCTTGGGTTTGCAAATTTTTATCGTCGCTTTATGGCTACAGTACAGCCGCAGCACCCCTCACTGCTCTCACCAAACCTTCATCAGGTCCGTTCCACCTAACCCCTGAGGCCATTCAAGCTTTTAAATCCTTGTGTCTTCATTTCACCACCGCCCCCATTCTTCAACACCCAGATCCTTCCAGGGTACAGGGTGGGGGGCAGTGAGCTGCTGGCAGTCAGGTGGGCCCTCCAGGAGTGGCGACACTGGCTGCAAAGCTGTGACACCCCCTTTCTGGTCTGTGAAAGTGAAGTAATTGTCACATGTGATACACAGCAGCACAGCACACAGTGCACACAGTGAAATTTGTCCTCTGCATTTAACCCATCACCCTGAGTGAGCAGTGGGCAGCCATGACAGGTGCCCGGGGAGCAGTGTGTGGGGACGGAAGCTAATGGTATGACCACCATCCTGACCATTATGGATGGGTCCACTTGGTTGCCATGCCCAGCCTACCATCCTCTGCCACAACCGCTGACCTCGTGGTTCTCGTTCCCCCAGGACATCGTCTCCGATCAGGGACTCCAATTTGTCTCAGCTGTTGTTCAGGTGTTCTGTTGTCTCATTGGATCAACCTGCAGCCCCTCCTCTGGCTACCATCCCCAGACCAACGGCCAAGTGGAGAGGGCAAACCAACAGCTGGGACGATACCTGCGGTGCTTTGCGTTGGAACACCAACACACCTGGCTCGGGTTTCTCCTTTGGGCGGAGCTGGCCCACAACCTGCAAATCTCCTCCGCCACCGGCCAGAGCCCCTTTGAAATCTGCCATGGATATCAACCCACCATCTTCGCTCACCAGGTGCCTGCAGGTGGGGTCCCATCGGCCCGTCAGATGATCCGTGGTTGCCGAAAGGCCTGGAAATCAGCGCGGTTGGCCCTCCTTGCCGCCTTACGAAGGATGTCCACCCAGCATGACTGCCGGCACCCCCGTCGACTGCGCTTCCGAGTGGGACAGAGTGTGGCTATCCACACAAGACCTGCGTCTCAGGACTGAGTCACACAAACTGTCCCCTTGATACATCGGGCCATTCCGGATCCTCAGCCGGATCAACCCCCTCACCTACCGTCTCCGTGTTGCTCCATCATGTGATTGGGAGCAACACGGAAACAAGGTAAGGTGACTCCTATAAATTGGCTAGAGAGAAGCTGCCAGCTGCTCGGTCATTGAATGACACACATCATTAGACTCGGCTCCGAAATCACTGTCAAGTGATTCCGCTCAAGTGACCGGGAGCGCCGGAGAAATAGGGTGATGCGACTTCTATAAAAGGATAAGATGGGCATCTCCCATGGCCAGTCATTGAATGCCATTATCTGGACTCAGTGACCCCCTCCTACTCACCTTGTACCTCAAGTAAGATCGTTTCATTCCCTGCCTGTTTTTCCTGCCCTGACTCCCTGCCTTCCTTTTCCTCGTCCTGTCTCCTTTTTCCTTTCGGCTGGCTTCACACTTGCAGAATAAAGTTCTAGAAATTCACCTGGACGGATCCAGGATGAAGTGACTTGGCAACAGGACAGTTCTTCAGAGACCGTAAGTGGCTGGGTTGATGGGGTTCAGGATCCAGTAGGGGCCGATAAATCACTGGGCCAACTTCTGCAACTCCGAGCGGAGATGGAGGTCCTACGTTACAAATGCGGATTAGGTTGTACGCTGATCTGAGTTCAAGTTTGAAAGTTTTTAACTGCTCCAGATCCAAGCTGGCCAAGAGAGATCCTGAGGAAGAACAAAGGACACGACATGAAGCGGCAGCTCCGGGAGAAACAAGCCGGCATCAGGAACAGGTTGCACACTGCACACCTCTGCCAAGCATCCTGCTCGCCAATGTCCAGTCACTGAAGAACAAACATGATGACCTCAGGGCCAAGATAAAGTTCCAGAGAGCCATTCGAGACTGCAATCTCCTCTGCTTCACCGAGACATGGCTGAACCCAGCAGTGGCGGACCACGCCATCCAGTCGGCAGAGTTCTTCTCGGTTCACCGAATGGACAGGACACAGGAATCGGGGAAATCAAGGGGAGGTGGCATGTGCTTGATGGTGAACTACAGCTGGTGCAACAGTGCGAGCGTTGTTCCTCTTGTACACCCAACCTGGAACTACTGTCCATCAAATGTTGTCCTTTTTACCTCTGCACATCAGCAAGACAAATTAGTTGATAGTGGTCTTTAGTAATAAGCAGTATAGGAACTACCAGACCCCTGTAATCAACAGGAGCCCATTGTAGAGAGTAAAGAGCTTCTGATACCTCTGTGTTCACATCACGCAGGACCTGTCATGGTCGTGTCACATGAACATCGTGGTGAAAAAGGCCCAGCTGTGACTCTACCACCTCAGACATCTGAGAGACTTTAGACTGCCCTCCAAGGTGCTCAGGCACCATAGAGAGCATCCTAACGGTGTCACGATCCAGTCTGAAATGGGGGTTACTCCGGTCCGGGAGTTTCATTGTTGTCATGTGAAATGTTCCCTAATCGTTTTCACCTGTGTTAATTGTATAAAGCTGCCCTGTTTGTTTCTGTTCGCTGTCAGGTCTTTGAAGTTATGTTCCGTGTTCACCAGTGTCTACGTCTCGGATGTCTCCCCTGTCTTGTGATTCACCATTAAACCCCTGTTCTGTGATGTCAGGTGAAAGCGTCCTTCATTCCTCGTCATTCCTCGTCACTCTTCGTCTTGCTCTCCGTTCACCCGCCGCGTCATGTCCGCATGGACGTGACAAACGGTGGTTAAGGAACAGCAGGAACAGCACCATGCAGGACAGGCATGGTGGTTTGTTCAGTTGTACACATCATCTGTACCGAGCTCCATGCATTTCAATCGATCTACAGCAAGATGTGCTGGACCAGGGTCAGGAAGATAGTGAAGGACCTCAGCCACCCCAACAATGGACTGTTCTCTCTTCTGCAATCAGGAAAGTGCTTCTGCTCCCTGAAGGCCAACACAGAGAGAATGAGGAGAAGCTCCTTCCCGCAGGATATACGACCTCTTAACCACAGCACTACATATGACAGAACACTAATACATCAGCTGGGGATGATTAGAACACTTGTGACTGGCATCACCTGGCTAGCCCAGGGCTGCCTTGGCATTACAAATTGGCTAATAGAAATGACTTCTTTCAACATTTGACTTAATAATATGCAACACTGACACACCAGTGATATAGTATTATCAGTATGATTAAATTTGATTTAACTGACATGTTCTCAGAATTTTCAAAAAATCATGAATACAATTTAGCTTTACTTATAATCACATTTGAGTGTGTTCTCTTCTTAAGAGAAATTAGAGAATTTCCTTTTTCTTTTCTTTTTTGCTCCAAAGACCTAAGAGCTCTTCTAGCATTTGTGGGATGTTTGGTTTACATTTACATTTACATTTATGGCATTTATCAGACGCCCTTATCCAGAGCGACTTACAATCAGTAATTACAGGGACAGTTCCCCCCTGGAGCAACTTAGGGTTAAGTGTCTTGCTCAGGGACACAACGGTAGGAAGTGGGATTTGAACCTGTGACTCTGTAGTCTTCTGGTTCATAGGCAAGTGTGTTACCCACTAGGCTACTACCACCCCCAGGTTTACATGTTTATTTTGTTTGTGTTGAATTTCATGTGTCTGTATTTTCTGTCTGTTTGTCACCCCTCACAGTAAATACTATGTAAATATACTACATATTAATCTTAAGGACTGTCACGACCGCGAGCTGAGGGGGGAGGGAAGTGCAGCTGAGCGGCCAGCTTCCCTCCCTGCACCACGCAGGGAGGCGGTCCCGGAAGCTCCGGCGACCATTGCTTTCACTCCAGGCTGGTGCCTTCTGGGACCATGCAGCCCCTCTCGCTGCACATCCCCGCTGGTAGAGCGGGCAGCTTCCCTTCCTGCACCACGCAGGGAGGCGGTCCCACAGGGAGGCTCCACCCCTCTGGAGGCGGACGCAGGCCCATGCCTGGCCCGCCCTCCTCACCTACCGGAGGACCCAGCTCCGTCGCTTCCCAACCCACCCTCCCCTCAGGAGGAGCCCCACACCCGAACTGCACCCCCCCAAAAAATTATTTGTGCTGGACCAGGGTCAGGAAGTGACCCTGGTCCAGCACAGCCAGGATCTAGGGAGGCGCGACCTTCTCGTCGCCCGCCAGTGCTGAGTCTTCTTGCCCCGGATCCTGACTGGCGCTGGAAGTGGTGGAGGGGCAGAGTTCGATCCCTGGCTCAGGCTCTAGCCGATCAAACTCAGTCTCTGCAGGAAGTCCCGAAAAACTCATTCTGTCTGTCTCTCCCCGCTGCCAGAGGGCTGCGTCACAGCCCCATGCTGACCCAGTCAGATATGCGAGGATGGTGGTGATCTTATCCGTGTCTGAAAGGGAGGGAAGAGCAGCAAAGTACATGCCACAGGATGTTATAAAAGACTGGCACATACTTGCTGCTCCACTGAAGGGTCCTGGGACCATTGGGATGTTCAGCTGGGGAACATCCAGGCAGAGGGAACGCGGGTCGGTGACCGGAGCTGGAAAGGCGGATTCCGGCAGCGCAGTTGCTGGCTGGCAACTTCACGTTGCCATGTTCCACCAGCTGTTCTCACACTGCTGGGAGGGACGTGGGTCTCCACGGACCTTGTGACGATCCGGGACGGGCACGATGGGCGGAGGCCATTTCGCGTCTTCGTCATCGTCCGTGTCTTTCTCGTACCCCTGGAAGTCACGTGGGTCATCACGGACGTTGCGACGATCTCGGACGCGTGCGATGGGCAGAGCCATCCCGGCCCTGACCGGCCAATGAAAATCCACCTCATCGAGGCTTTTGTCATCTGTGTCCTCCCACCAGTGACTCCGAGGGTCGTCCGATCAGCTCCCACGGGCAGTAGTCAGGCCATTGTCCACTGGAGGAATGCCTCCGTTGCCACTTCCATGTTTCGCTGATGTCATCACAAGGCGCCGCGCTATGGCTCGCTGGGAAGAAAGCAACCCGATCCCGGCGCACCTCGCGGCGAATGCTGTCCGGATTGGGCACTGTTAATGAGTCTAGGTGCCGTCAATCCTGACAAGGAGTGGCAAAATGCTGATAAATTTTTTTTTGTAATCATATGGAATGCTTGCGGAAAGGAGGTGACACGACTTCCATAAAAAGGCAAGATGTCGGCTGCTTAATTGCTCAGTCATTTTTGCCTTCAACTTCACCTGGTGGAACTTCACCTGCCTCCTTGCATCTCTTTGCTCCGGGGTTATCATTTCCTCCTTCACGCACTCGCTCACCTGTGTCACGCCTGATTGTTGTGACACTATAGTCATAACTTACAGGTAGAGAACATTTGCACAACACACACACCTGCTCTAGTTCCTTGTGTGCTTTCACGGCATTCATTTCCCTCTCAGAGTTTTCCTCAACCTTCTTCAGAATGTTCTGGAAAGCATAATTAATATAAATCACAATTTTTCATATATACATTAAAATATATTCTATCAAGCGTGTAGACACAGACAAATATTTTCACAGACCTGCACCAGCAGTTTGAGACGTGTGATCCTTTGGAAAGGAAGGATGAGGAAGGAAGTAAAGGACAGGCCTCTCACTCGTGGGTGGTTCTCCAGTTGGGACATAATCTCACGGAATGGCCCATTCTCTTGTCTATTAACACACAAATATGTGCATATACAGTATGTACACACAAGAACATTACACCTACAGACAGAAATATAGATAGAGACCTACACATATTTATTTAAATAAATGTTTACACACTCATTTGGACTCTTAACTGCGCAGCCTTGGCAGTCAGACACTTAATTGTGTAAAATGACAAAAAAGAAAATCTCTTCATTTACATTAACAGAAAATAAATGAAGGAAAAGAATGAGAGAACCACATTATTCAATAAAGGTAATAAAGTAGCTATAGAGCTAAGAGCTATAGGAAATACACTATTCTCACGATTAGGCGCTGCTGGAGACTCACCTGGCACCAATCTACATGACAGAAGGGCGGTTATAAGGTGCGTATGAGCAGCCATTCGGGACTGCGACATTTTTATATGGACCGTGCAACTTTTTTTTTTTAGTTTAGTTGTTTTCAGATCTGGCAATTGCCACACGCCTGCGGGATAGTTTATGTTCTCCCCTTTTGTTTTCCCTGTTTTCAGCCCTCGCACCGGTTTGATTTCTGTTGTTAATAAATGCCCCTGTAACTACTGATTGTAAGTTTTCAGATAAATGCTGAAAATGTAAATAGGTCGAGCCATGCCGAGGAGAGCTGTGTATGACGCTGATCCCCGTAAAACCCGGAAGCTCGCGGACGTGACAGCTATGAAAATTTCAAAAATTAGTTTTTGCATTGGTTGAACTGAATCTATCAAGCCTAAATGGGAAATGCATTTTTTGTTGTCTTTTTTTGTTGTCAAAGCATGAAAAACGGTGTTCACTTTACTGTAAGTTATGTATTTTATTTTTGAAAATACTGTCAGGATTTGGAGATTTGTTCAGCAATATTCCTGTATTCCTGTACTGTAATGGCGGATAACTTATGATGACTGTCATTTGCATGGACTATCTTAGAAAAATATTATTTGCATAATAATTTGGAACTTGGTGATCAATCAAAACTTTGATTTGTGTGTGCTTTAATGCAAGTGAGACAAAAAGGCTTTGAGTATATATTCATGTGTTATGTGTGTATTACTTTATTTGCATTTTTATTTGCATGAATGTGTAGGTATTTTTGGTACACCTACAAGATCCGGCGATAGCTTTTCTCCTGGTAACCCTGGTTAATGACATATGTAATGAAGACGCTGAAGTAGTTAGCAGCATGGTGATGAACAATGTCACACACATCTGATATCAGAATGGATTCTTCAATTCTGTGTTCGAGATCCATCAGGAACCTAATGCAGGTTTATAAAGCAGTTAGTTATAGCAGTTCAGTATTTTAAAAGCAACAAATATAACATCCCATAAAAATTGTTATTTCCTGAACAATCAATTAGCAAATTAACATACATACATACACGTGTTGGACAGTAACAAACTAAATGCAATTATTTTGTTAACAATTTTACAAAACATTTTTATTTCTGAAAACAAATTTATGATAATTCCTATTATCACAAGTAACTTTATGCAATATAGTTTAATTTATGAACCTTTGTTTAGGCTTAAACTAAATTTAAACTAAATTACTAATAAATCTTAACCTTGCCTGTTCTAAAAAAAAAAAAACCTTTACAGACACACCTTGGTCTGCTTACACTTTACAAATCTACTAATAATATTAGCTAATTTTCCATTTTTTCTCAGCAGAATTGCAATATTTGTCTATTTATATTTACTGATCTGGATACAGATGCTCACCGCTCACTTGCTTTTATCACGTCTTCAATGTTGGAGAAGAGAAAATGCATGTCTGAATGGCTGAGAGTACTGAATAAGCTTGGGTTCCGTAAAAAGTGGGTCTCCAGCAGCTCAAGACTTTTGTAGTATGATGCTTCAGATGTCACCAGTTCAAATATGGCCTTGAGAAAGAATATCTCATTAGTTATTACTTGCAAATAAAACATATACAAATCTTAAACAATTGAGTTTTATCTACAGCAATAGGAAGGAATCTAAAACTATTGGGTACATCATGTCACTTGCAATATCTTTCCTAACAGTAGATAGTAGAACAGTAGATAAATATCATATATTTCACTTCCAATTTCTTTTACCCAGCAATGTGAACAGGTCTAGGAATGTCACAGGTATTTTACTGTCATCCAAATGTCTCTGCTCTGCTGCTGTATGATCACCAATTGCTTTTTAATGTATAGAGGCAAGAAAGGTTTGTGAATTTCATGGTTTCCTGCATTAATGTGTCATAAAAGGTAATCAGATCTTCATTTAAGTCAAGGGTATTGACAAAAGTAATGTGCCTTTAAATCTTTATTGACCTCAAGTTATGTAATATATTTTTGAAAATACTGTCATGATTTGGAGATTTGTTCTGTAATATTCCAATGAAACTGTAATGGCAGATAACTTGAAACTTATGATGACTGCCATTTGCATTGACTATATAAGAAAATCTGAGAAAAAATATTAATTGCATAATAATTTGTAACTTGGTGTATGTGTGTGCTTTAATGCAAGTGAGACCTCAACCATGTCATTCCTGTATCTGTAGATCAGACCTGCACATGGTTCAGAATGAACTTTGGCCCATTCCTCCTGGCAGAACTGCTTTGGATTGCTCATATTATTGCACATTTTATGTGCATGGATCTCTCCAAGTCATTCCATGGCCTCTGAATTGTGTTGATAATTGCTCTAAATGTTGAGGTGTGGCCTCTGACCTGGCCACTACAAAAGATGGATTTTGTTTTTCTGAAGCCATTTTATTCTTTGATGTTTTGGGTCATTGTCCTGTTGCATCACCCACCTTCTAAAGAAATTCGGATGACATACAGACAACTTATATTATCCTGCAGTATTTCTTGTTTTGGATGATGTTTTCATGATGATATGCAGATGATAATGATATCTTATGCCAGAGTTCATAAAATCACAATTGGAATACGCTTTATTGCGTTTCACTGGAACCTGGTGCTACATTTGAATTATTAGAGTTACATACTGACATACATACTGACATAACCTACTGAGACTAGATTATGAAAAGTATGTGAATTAAACACTCTATGGCATAATTTAGACTCTTCTGTTCTTCCTAATTACATTTTCTATCAAAGGTTTTAGAGAAGCTGCACTTAACACTAACACTTCTGAACACTAATGTCAGGAACCAAATTCCAATAAACATAATTGTCATTAAACTATGCAATGTTCTGTCTGTTCATATCTGCTGCTCAGATGCTTGAAAGTTTTAAACTGATTACTCCAAACTGATAGCTCCAGCACTCCATCACAACTGTGATTATGTGTCCACTTGACATGTATTGTTTAAACTATTTTTAGTCAGCCACATTATCCTATCTTGTTATTCTTATGTTTTAATCAAGAGTGATGTTTTTGTTTATCTTAGTGTAGTGTTGTTTTATTTTTATGAATAAAATAAGATGGGTCAAAACAGTATTAATATATGGTTTATTGCATTATATGACTAGAGTATAGCCAAAAAGCATGATAAATTACTAAAAAAAAGCCTGACACCACTATACTCTTTTTTTAAAAAAAGAGTATAGTGGTGTCAAAATACTACAAATGGTTCATGACGCTTCACCTGTTTCAAGTGTCACAAGTGTCATTTGTTTCTAATACCACTCCTTCTGAGATCTTGTGGAGTCAGAGCTGATTTAAAGCAGAGGCTTTAAATGGGATTTGAACATATAATTTCTGCTGCTTTACAGACGTAGTTGTCATACATCGCCATGGCAGGTGTGTATATGTGTGTGCTTGGATACCTCCTGCAGTATAACCTCTTTCTGAGGCAGGTGTGTGAGCAGTCCGCTCTCCTGCACTGCAGGAAGGTTCTGCCACAAGCTGAGGGAACGTGTGTGACTTCGCAGCTGCAGCTGAAGTGCAGGAGCCTGTGCAGCTGTACCCTCACACTGTCGCCGCTGCTCCACCTCCTGCTTCTTTGACGAGTCCCTGTACTCCTGATACAGGCATCCTGAAAAGATAGCACCTACATTACATACCAAAGACTCATTCTCAGTACGTATTCAGCCCATTATCTTCATCCTTGTATGTTGGAAAAGCCAATTAATGATTAATTACTATTAATATAATCTGCAATAACAAGATTGATGACAAAGAAAGAAAAACATATAACTTAAGAATTTCTGATGGTTCATGAATTAGTACATCTTACTATTTCTATTGCAACACCTACTCAACTCTACATCTTTTGCAAACATGTTTTTCATTTTCCAGTGTAATGTGATGTCATCAATACAATGCACAATGCACACATACAATGCAAAAGGACAGCAAATGCAATCATAAATTTTTAGGGTCACGTTCATAGGTAATTCCAGTGTTACAAAATGTTTAATTAACACTTGTATTACAATGTGTATGATGTGCAGCAGTGCATGGGCGGATCTGAAATAAAATGGTGCCGACAGTTATATTCTGGACATTTGTGGGCAGATCTGCTATATAAATATTAATTGGTTAGGGCTAAATTGAATTGTAGTGATTTGTGTCTTGTGAATCGACTACTTAATCAGAGAATGCTGTCAAGTGTTTGGGTTGTGTTCAGAGCTTCATAATTACACACAGTGATAGTGACACTGCTGTCAGGCCTGCGCATAGTCTGCAGTGGTTTTCATCTCACCTTTCCACATTTCCTACTCAGGGATATCAAATTGAATGTAGAATATAAAATTTTGTCGAGGTGAGCTGAGCCAGTATCATGCAGTGAAAAAAGGGTCTCTGTTGTATGTTTGTCTGACCTCAAAATGAATACACACATACAGTGACCTTCGAACTAATGATTGTGTAACACCATCTAGACAGATTCACATCCTTCAGGTGGGCGTTTTCTTATATAAAGCGAGAGCTGGAGTGAGCGAATGAAAACAGTGTGGGAGGAAGAGAGCAGAGAAGAAGTGAGAAAACAGAAAAAGGTGAGAGAGAGAATGAGGGATCTGCATTTTTTTAGAAAAACACAAATAATTTGCACATACATTAGTGTACACTGTAAAACATGTGCAAGCAGTATTTCTGTCTTAAATCGGAATATGTACATTTTATTGTGCATGATGCTTATGTTTTACATTTATGTGGTACAATTCTGACTATTGAAAAAATATATATATATTTTCCCAAAAAACAACAAGCATACAAAACTGTTAGATTATGGTAAGTTTCTAAATTGTATTTTTCACAAAACTTTAAAAATAAATGTGTGTATCTGAGTACTTACCCACATTCTTCATGATGTTAAATTTGATGTGACTAGCATCTTCTTCCATATTTTCTAAGGCATCACTGTTGGGCCGGGGGGAGTGATATATACACATATCATATACATTCAAGCTTAGACATATGGACATATATAATGTGTGTATATATACACACACACACACACACACATTATTAACAATACAGATTGACCCATTTACACAATTTTATCTCAGATGCATTTTATAAAAAGCCACACATACCGTAGTGTGATATCGTTGGTGTCCCTGGTAGTGTTGTGTTGAAGCGTGTTTGGGTGCGCGTATGCATCTTGTAGCGAGCAGTTTTCTGTGCGTTCCCTCAAACCTTCCATCGCTCCTCTAAGCCGTGATTCTCCTGTCGTTGCCCATGCTCCGCCTCGCACTGAACTAGGACTGTGCGCTGTACCGTTGCTTAGCAACGAAGATTTAGAACAAAGAGGTGAATAGGACCCACAATACATACAAAAAGAACCAGATCAAATATACATAACCTACACACACTTGTAGTTACAGTGACACAAACACAGCTTCTTGCACTCACATTGTCACTGACTTAAGGTTTCAGTGACCTTCTAGATTATCCTGATATCTCAGCTTCATGGCACAGGTAGGCCAAGAATTCACAAGTGTGCTGTGTAAAAGGGTGATAGAGAAAGAGTGTATCCATGTGTGTCTACTTACTGAATTGGTAAAGATTCTTTAGGAGTTTTTGGCATTTGTCTGTGGATCGAGGGGTCGTAGCTCTGAGATTGCCAATGTGGCATGGTGGGGCCTGCAAACCAGAACAGTCCACATTTACATCTTTCACAGCCAGAACCCCCTGCTGTTATAAAATGAATTTGCATTGACACAATAATGTGATCAACAATGGTCAACATGGTGACAAAGATACACTGTTGGATCCGAAAGTTTACATAATCCTTCAGTTTTGGTCATCTTTAAATGGCTAATTTTCAGCACACAAATGCTTCACGCTCAACAATCTTGAAACATATGTGGCATTTGTTTTGTCCCTGGACAAGTGTGGAAAAAAGTGTAAATGGAAAAAAAAAAAATTCAAAACTCCAATTTGACAAAAAAAGTTTCAAATAAATAAAAAAAAAAATTTATGTTTAGGAAGATTTCTGGGTTGATAGTTCATGGCGCAGATGTAACTGCAGGATTTTCTATTCTATCAAAACCCGTTATTTTACACTGTTATGGTTTGGAAAATGTCATCAAAAGCAGGAAAATCTCAAAAACCATATATAGGAAGATGTTAGCCATTACTGCATGCTCAAAGAGTACAGAGATGCTCTACAAGAAACACAACTAACAATTCAGCTTTAAATCATAATCATCAAATATTGTCATGGCCAACGCGCCTCCAGCCCACTAGAGGGCACCTCACCAGCCTGGGAGACGGCAACCCGGAAGAGGAAAGGGAAGCGGGCGGTGGCAAGTATAAAAGGGAGGTAACACCAAGGAGACACGCCCGCTCTTTGTATGAGTTAAATGAGTTTACTCGCCAGAGACGCTAGCTCTCTTACCCACGACCTACGATAATTGAGATTCCCGTAATACGACCTTCGCCTGCCCACGACTTCGAGAATTGCCTGATCCCCTGGAAACCACGAAAGGAACCGCGACCGGAACTTCCTGACTCCAACCTCTTCCTGCCCCTGACCTTGAACCTACCTGACCCCTCGGCTAAGACGGGATTCCATGCTCCCCTACCTTTCTGCCGCCCAAGACCTACTCCCGTCCTCCCAAAGATACCGAACCATCCTGAAACCCGCCGTCTTCCGGTTCTCCTCTGCCCCGGTCCTTCCCAAAGATCCCGAACTGACTCCCCGCTGCGTTGCAGCGCGTCCATTACTTCCTCATTCCTCGCCGGCCAGGCGCCCCCGGTCCTCCTGCCCCGCTCGCCCAGCGTCCTCTACCGGTACGACGGCTTATCCCCACGCCGAAAGTATGTCTGCAAGTACGTCATCGTATTCCCCCTGTGACAAATATGTTTTTTTGAATCCACAAATAATAACCTTTGTCAACAAATAATGCATATAGAAAATCTTTGTGCTTGTCTGAGTGAGAACTACACAAAACTTCAGATAAAGATAGTGGATTTGTAGAGGTGAAGCAGGTGACAGAACATTCTAATTGGTGGAGTCATCATTGGAGAGTGGGTATCTCTGAGATTTCCTTAAAATGCAGAGAAAAGAGATGGCTGTGCACTGTAAAAAATTCTTGCTACACCAACTAAAAATATCTAGTGACTCCAGAGGGGTTGTGCTTGCATTACCTATTATCAGAATCAGAATCAGAATATCTTTATTTTCATTGTAGCAAATAGGTCCCTGACATTGAGAGGTGTCTTAAATAGTGTATGTAAAAACGCTTTTAAAAAAGAAAAAAAGACATATACTAATAGAATACAAAACAGGTGAGGAACAAACCTTATTGCACATGAGAACGAAATAGTTTTTGTTGGTGGAAACCTTGATTAAATGACATTAAGTGCCCTGATAGCAACAGGGTAGAAAAAATCTCAGGAAATAATATCTCTGCTGAGCCTTCTTCACCAGCTCTGTTCAGCTCACATCCCAGGACAGGTCTTCCATGATGTGAAAGTCCAAACACCAAAAATTTGACACCCTCTCCACACAGTCTCCACTGATGTAAAGTGGTTCATTTCCTTTTCCTGAAATCCACAACAATCTCCTTGGTCTTTTCTGTGATCAGGAGGCAATTGTCTGTGCACCATGATTTTTTTGGTAAGGGGACTATGGTGGAGGATTTCAGCCAGGGTGGGACAGAGACCTGGGACAGTGGCATCTTGAAGATCTTTGGCAGGTTCTGACAGTGATTCTGGACGTCTCCTGCAGCCTTCCTGGGGTTGATAACCTGGAGAGAGCATCTCACTTTATGTTCCTCCACCTTAAGGGAGGGGGTGGAGTTGATGTGAGCTGCTGCTTCTGCAATTGGAACAGCTGCCTCTGGTGTCTCCATCTCAATGTGGGCAAAGAAGTGGTTCAGCTCCTCTGCCATTGAGGCATCGCCGTCAGCATCTCTTTTACTGGTCCTGTGGTTAGTGATGTGCCGGAATCCCTGCCAAACCTGCCTGCTGTTGTTACTGTCCAGGTGCTTCTCAATCCTCCTCCTACAGGCCCTCTTGGCCTTCCTGTGCCTCTCTTCAGGCTTTATCACCATGCCTGTGCAATCTGAAGGCGGTGTTTCTCTCCTTTAGCAGCTGCTGGACTTCCCTTGTCATCCAAGGTTTCTGGTTAGGCTAAAACCGGATAGGTTTCTCCACTGTGACAGTGTCCATGCAGCTCTATATGTAGCACAGTACACTGTCAGTGTAGAGTTCCAGGTCAGGAGGTTTGAAAATGCCCCAGTTGGTACTGTCAAAGCAGTCCTGCAGCTTTAGAGAGGATGTGAGAGGTTGTGATGGATCATGTGACTGCTTAGCCGGAAAACCACCATCCTCGGCACAGTCAACAAGATTCGCCGGGAAATTCCTCAATCCGCCAGACAAACAGATCGCAGTGAATTCACCACTCAGGTATGTTGCTGGTCTTTTGTGGTTTTTAGAATCAACAGCTCCAAGTGTGTCATTGTGTGTAAAAGTGCTATGATAATAACAATTTCTTATTTATTAGGTGTTTTCAACCACTGCTGCCACACTGACAGCATATTCGGCCAAACGGAAGAAGACCGTCTATGTTCTTAGCAGCATGCACAGCGTGGTTCAGACTGATAATACCACCAAAAGGAAGCCAAACACTGTCACCCTTTACAACACCACAAAGTGTGGTGTGGATGTGATGGACCAGATGGAGCGGGAGTACACTGATTACAGGGCCACTTTAAGACACTTCCGGGGCCAGTGGAACACGATGCTGGCCAGTTGCCGTGTTCTATAACATGATTGACATGGCAGCATTGAATGCACATGTGCTATATCAAGCATGCACCGGGAAGCAAGAAAGACAGGTGGACTTCCTGGTGGAGCTTGCACGAGAGTTGGCTAGCTCTCATATGGCTGCGAACAAGACAAGAAATGAACAATTCGGACACAACCCTCCACACCTAGCCCTGGAAAAAGAGCCATGTGCCAGGTCAAACACCAGTGCAAGAACAATCATGCCACTGTGCGATGTGTTCACTGCTACAGATACACATGTGGTAAATGTAGACGGGAGATGCCATGGCAATGCCAAGATTGTGAGTGATTGCTGAAATGTACTCAGTCAGTTTTTATTATTATTTGTAAATATTTGTACAAATGATTGTTGTTTATTTTATTTTGTACTGTTTTTATCAATAAATCTCTTCAACAAAGGAAAAAAACCCATGTGTGTTAAATTCTCCCCAAGATATCAAAGTGAAACACAAGTGTCCTTGAAGTGGCTCAGCATGGCCCCGCCTTGTTTACATGACAAAAGCATCTGTTCACAGGTGATTAAGGATATTAGTTAAATGTCTTCCAGTCAAATGACTGTCCTGTGGGTTTTATAGGTAGAAAAGCCAAATGGCTGCTCTCTGGGACTTCTAGTGTTAAATGTTCATCAGGGCAGTGGCAACCTAGCGGGTAAGGAGTCAGACCCGTAATCAGAAGGTTGCAGTTTCGAGTCACGAACTGCCAAGATGCCACTGAGGTGCCACTGAGAAAAAAATTCCCACACACTGCTCGCCGGGCGCCTTTCATGGCTGCCCACTGCTCCCGCAGGGATGATTTTACTGTGTGCACTGGGTGCTGTTCTGTGTCACATGTAACAATTCATCACTTTCACCTTTTGTGCTTTGTCCTCATCGGGTCATTAACATGTCTGTCATGTATTGCTATGGGGTCCTGTTCTCTATATTAAACCCCAGTTTGTTGTATGCAGTGTCGAGTGTGTCCATCTGTTTACCCCGACACCATGACAATGACATTATCAAATTCAAAACCAAAATTCCAAAATAAATTTTGATGGGCCTGTCCGAGCGTTGGTCGCAGGAGTGGGCACTGGCCTCCAAAGTTGGTGCCGGCACAGTAGAAAATGGTTTGTAATACTGACAGGTATGCTGTCTGGGCTTTTGTCTCAGGAGTGGGTTGTTCTCATAAAGCATTTATAATGGGGCACAAGGAGCAGGTGGTCATAATAGGGGCAGTGGTAGCCTAGCGGTTAAGGAAGTGGCCCCATAATCAGAAGGTGGCTGACATTAGCAAACAATTCTCACCCCCTAATCCCAGACCCACTGTTACTTCTGAAACCAGAACACTGTCTTCCTTTACCACGCTCTCTGAATCTGACGTGTCTAAACTTCTCCAGTCTAGTCACCCAACCACCTGCCCCCTGGATCCCATCCCCTCACACCTCCTTCAGTCCATACAGCCCACCATAACATCTGCTCTGACACACGTCTTAAATTCCTCACTCACAACAGGAACATTTTCCCACTGCTTTCAAACAGGCATTCATGGCTCCCCTTCTCAAAAAAGCCACATTAAACCCGTCTGTATTGGATAGCTACCGCCCAGTCTCCAACCTTCCTTTTCTTTCAAACATTCTCAGGCAGTCCTGGGTC
The DNA here is from genome assembly GCF_900700375.1 of Denticeps clupeoides. Lineage (NCBI taxonomy): Eukaryota > Metazoa > Chordata > Actinopteri > Clupeiformes > Denticipitidae > Denticeps > Denticeps clupeoides. The sequence continues at coordinate 756,953 of NC_041725.1, read as the reverse complement.
AATTTTCTTCATTTCTCCACGAGCATGATCTTCTTGATCCTTTTCAGTCTGGTTTCGGGAAAGGACATTTGACTGAAACCTCCCTCCTGGCCATGACCTTCGTGCTGCAAGAGCTGCCCGCAGATCATTTGTCCTCATCCTACTTGATCTATCTGCTGCCTTTGACACAGTTAATCACGAAATTCTTCTCACCACACTCTCAAATTGAGGAATTACAGGAACCATACTAAATTGGTTCACTTCTTATCTTCAAGACAGGTCTTTCAAGGTATCATGGGGAGATGAGACATCTGTCCTCTCTAGGGTAACCACAGGGGTTCCACAAGGCTCTGTCCTTGGCCCTCTTCTATTCTCAATATACCCTCGCTTACTTGGTCACATCATCCAATCACATGGCTTCTCTGATCACTCCTACGCTGATGACACCCAGCTCTATTAGTCTTTCCCACCAGAAGATACCACTATACCACAAAAATCTTGGCTTGTCTCTCGGACATATCGGCATGGATGTCTGAGTGACACCTCCAACTGAATCTATACAAAACTGAGATTCTGATCTTTCCGGGCAACAACTCCCCTCAGCAAAACCTCTCAATTCAAATTGGCTTTCTACTGTTAACACCCACGGCGTCTGCAAAAATCCTTGGAGTTTGGATTGATGACAAACTGAGTCTGAACCATCACGTTGCTGTGATCTCCAGATCCTGCAGGTTCACTCTCTACAACATTCACAAGATTAGACCTTTTCTTTCACAACAGGCTACGCAGCTCCTCGTCCAGGCAATTGTCATCTCTAAACTGGACTATTGTAACTCTCTCCTGGCTGGAGCCTCTGCAGTCACCATAAAACCACTCCACATGGTCCAAAATGTGGCAGCCCGCCTCATCTTCAATCAGCCAAAATACACCCATGTCACGCCTCTTCACACCTCTCTCCACTGGCTCCCGGTAGCTGCTCGCATTGAGTTCAAATCCTTGATGATTGCCTATAGGGCTGTAAATGGAAGTGCACCCTCCTATATCAATACACTACTAGCTAGCTACACTCCTGCACACCCTCTCAGATCGGCAAATGAAATGAGACTGAAAATTCCCTCTTCACGGGGTCTCTGATCCCAATCAACTCTGTTCTCCTTTGTTGTCCCTGGCTAGTGGAACAACTTGCCCTCCTCCATTCAACTAGCATTTAAAGTATTTCAGACAAATCTAACACTTACACACGCACATGCACACACACTGCACAAAATCATTATTTTTTTCTTGTTCGTCTAGCACCTAACAATTTCAGAGTTCTTTTGCTGACAATTTAGGCCTTATCAGGGCTCTTGCAACTTACAAGAAGCAACTTACAAGAAGAATTGCAGGTGTCTTCCTCTTGTAAGTTGCTTTGGATAACAGCGTCTGCTAAGTAAAGTAAAGTAAAGTAAAGTAGGTTTCCGGTTCGAATCCCGATCTGTCAAGATACCACTGAGGTGCCACTGAGCAAAGCACCGTCCCCACACACTGCTCCCTGGGCACCTGTCATGGCTGCCCACTGCTCACTCAGGGTGATGGGTTAAATGCAGAGGACAAATTTCACTCTGTGTTGTGCTGCTGTGTATCACAAGTGACAGCCACATCACTTCATTTCACTTCACTAATATAGTGGCCAATGGAGCAGTGAAATTTGGTGATGTTTGGAGCATGTTAAAAAAATTGACATGTTAGCATGCTAATGCTTGCATGCTAGTATAAAAAATTATAACCGGTCATGGCCACGATGCGTCACATAAAATTAGGTGACGTTTGGAGTATGTTGAAGAAAGTGCCGAAGGAGCAGGTGGTCTTAATAGTAGTTAATTGCCACTTTTTTGTCCGGGCTTATGTCTCAGGAGTGGGCTGTTCTCATAAAGTGGCTGCAACTCCAGGCAGTTCTAATAAAGAGGCAGTCTGCTCTGGCAGTCAATCTTAATGAAGTGGCCGATGGAGCAGGCAGTCATAATAATGTGTCAGAAGGAGCAGGCAGTCTTCATGTGAATGTGAAGTGATTGTCTTTGATTGTCTACACTCTAGCTCAGCACATAGTGCACATAGTGCTTTTAACCCATCACACTTGGTGAGCAGTGTGCAGCCATGAAAGGCACCCGGGGAGCAGTTTGTGGGGACGGTGCTTTGCTCAGTGGCACCTTAGGGGCACCTTGGCAGCTCAGGATTTGAACCGGCAACCTTCCGATTATGGGTCAATTTCATTACCTGCCAGGCCACCACTGCCTCGCCATAATGACACCATTTATAATGGGGCAGAAGACGCAGGCAGTCTTAATAACGTGGCTGAAGTTGCAGGAGGTCTTCATGAAGTGGCTGATGGACCAGGTGGTGGTAATAAAGTGTCTGCTTTGTGATTGTGTAGTAGGCCAGAACAGCCAGAAAAATTAGTGCAGGTTAGATTCAACCCCATTTACTCATTTAGGACATGTGTCCCCATACACAACAAAAATATATTTATCAATATATTATGTGACTGTCAGAATTGGGTGCACTTGGAGACGCACCTGGTGGCAATCTGTATGACAACATGGTGGTTAAAAGAAACTTCGGAGCAGCCGGTTGGGCTGCGACATTTTATGTGGACCGTGCAACGTATGAGAAGTGTTCTTTTCAGTTTTGGCCATCGCCACACGCCTGCCGGTTCTCCCCTTTTGTTTTCCCTGTTTTTGGCCCTTGTGCCATTTTCCTTTGTTGTGTTATTATTAATAAGATCCCATTCCCAGTATATCCCATTTCTGCGCTTCCTTCCCCCGTCAGCCTGCGGACGTTACAGTGACAATATACACTACTCACAATAGGTTAGGTATGAGACTTAGTGGATGTCATACATATGATGTTTGTTTCACTTCAGACATTTTGGGGATAGGGAGGGAATTGTATTGGGGTGACACACCTCATTTAGTGTTTTCCATGTAATGGTCTCGTTGTGTACAGGTGGGCGTTATATTGGGGACAATACCAAGAGAAAACCTTTCACAATGTGTCATCAATTTCAACATTGTGTGGGTATAATAAGCAGTAAGTCATTCCAAGATTTACTCAGAGGTATAAGATTGGGAGATGACCTGTCAAGTGATGGATCTAAACAGCAATTAAAGTCACCTCCTAATATGAGAGAGTATGAGCTCAGATCTGGTAAAGCAGAGAAAAAATTTTCAAAGAAAGAGACATCACGTTTTTCGTAGGAGCGCGGGCATAACCTGCTGAGCTGGTCTCAGCTGTGAAATCAGGCGGTGTTATTAAAGTATCCGATAGAGCAGTCAGTGACGTGAAATTTGTTGACGTGTAGAACATGTTAAAAAAATAGCATGTTAGCATGTTAATACTAGCATGCTAACATCAAAAATGCTAACAGGGCGTGGCCAAGGTGTTTCACATTAAATTTGGTGTTGTTTGGAGCATGTTTAAAAATTAGCATGTTAACATGCTAATGCTAGCATGCTAACATCAAAAACGCTAACAGGGTGTAGCCAAGATGCGTCACTGTAAATTTGGTCACGTTTGGAGCATGTTAAAAAAATTAGCATGTTAGCATGCGAATGCTAGCATGCTAACATAAAAAACGCTAACAGGGCGTGTCCAAGATGCGTTACGTTAAATTTGGTGATGTTTGGAGCATGTTTAAAAATGAGCATGTTAGCATGCTAATGCTAACATCAAAAATGCTAACAGGGCGTGGCCAAGATGCGTCATGTTAAATTTGGTGACGTTTGGACAATGTTGAAAAAATTAGCATGTTAGCTCAAGGCGTAGCATGTTAATGGCCGAAGGACAGGGCGTCCCTAATAAAGTGGCTGTAGGACAGGGCGTCCCTACTAAAGTGACCGATGGACCGGGCATCCCTACTAAAGTTGTTGAAGGATTGGGCGTCCCTAATTAAGTGGCTGTTGGACAGGGCGTCCCTAATTAAGTGGCTGTTGGACAGGGCGTCCCTAATGAAGTGGCTGTAGGACAGGGTGTCCCTAATAAAGTGGCTGTAGGACAGGGCGTCCCTACTAAAGTGACCGATGGACTGGGCGTCCCTACTAAAGTGGTTGAAGGACCGGGCGTCCCTAATAAAGTGGTTGTAGGACAGGGCGTCCCTAATAAAGTGGCTGTAGGACAGGGCGTCCCTAATAAAGTGGCTGAAGGACAGGGCGTCCCTTATGAAATGGCCAAAGGACAGGGCATCCCTAATAAAGAGGCAGAAGGACCGAGCGTCCCTAAAAAAGCGGCCGAAGGACAGGGCGTCCCTTAGGAAATGGCCAAGGGACAGGGCGTCCCTAATAAAGTGGTTAAAGGACAGCTCATCCCTAATAAAAAGGCTGTAGGACAGGGCGTCCCTAATAAAGTGGCTGAAGGACAGGGCGTCCCTTATGAAATGGCCGTAGGACAGGTTGTCCCTAATTAAGCGGACCAGGCAGTCTTAATGATGTGGCTGTTTGGCACCCTAATGAAGCTGCTGGTTTAAGATTCCATTGAATTACAGTGCTGGCGCTGCTGCTGTATCAGTACCCCTTGTAGGACCCCCTTTGCTGGCAATGACACAGTAGCAGTACCACTTAAAAGGGGCCCCATTTTACCAATGCTACCAATGCTAAAATTAGCATTCAATGCATTCTAATGGGTAAATGACCCTGTTTGAGCGTTAATAGCTCGGCCACGCCCGGTCCAATCGCTTATAAAAGTAATAGCACACCTCACACAATAAAGTACTAATTTTTGATATTTTTGAGTTTTTTTTGCCCATTGACACTTTTTTGTTTTTCCAAAATTGTGCATGATCTGTAAATCAGACAGAGACTAATCATATGTCAAAACGTCAGTTTTGTATGTTAAACCATCTGGACACAAAGGATAATAAACGTGTTCTGAAAACGCTTTTTAGGGAATTGCGCGCAAACCGTAAATCCGACCGAAGCAAGCCATATGTCAAACCGTGCGGTGACCTGATGTGAAACTTGTGTGTGTGCTGTGAAGCGTTTCATCGCAAATTTTAAGAAACCAAATTTTTTCACACTTTTAATGTTTTGGTCACAATTTGTGGCCCTCCTGTAGTCCCCAAAGAAGCAATCAATATGTCATTTTGTGCGGAGTCAATTTTGTGCGGAGTCAATATGTCATTTTGTCCTGTCCTTCCATTTTTTATGTGCGTCTCACGGTCTTAGAGTGGCAGCCACAAATGCAAGACATGGCCTTTTTTGCCTTTTTCCATATTTCCCATGTTTTCCTGACAACTGTTGGTGGTAGCAACACATCCAATATGTCAGATTGTGTGTCTCTAGCTTTTACGGCTGGTCACGGGGAGCCAAAAACGTGTTCCCAGCACAATAGTAAACAGTACTTTTGCAGTGTTAAGTTGTTTAAGGTGTGAGAGCACCTTCCTTCTCTTGACCGGATGGTTTAAACCCTTAACATTCCAGCTCACAAAGTTTAAAAAACTATTCATTCTCCCTGAGAGGAGATGCAGGTAGATTGACACAGATAATAATGAAATGCCTAACGTCAGTCTTAAAACAGAAATGTATAATAATAAAACAGAGCAACATATTGAACATACACCATGTACACTGAACTAGCTTTGGAGATCCCCCACCCCTAAACGATGATTAAAATTCAGCCGCTAACGCTTCATGGTGTTTATCTAACAGCGCAGAGATGGTCTCGACTGTTAGTGCGGTCGCAGGCTAGTCCTTTTTCCCGGTTTTAACACTCCTGGTAGCCATTATAAATTAAAAGTAGATAGCCGTGGGGTAGAGTATAAAGTTATTGTAAATTAAAGATTTAATTTAACATTTAAAGACGAGTAGGGGAGTAAAGAAACCAAAAATTGTTGGAGCACCTAACTCACACGTCTACTCCATGTGGCTGCTAACCGGAAGTCCTATTATTGCCGTTTTTATATATTGAATAAACACATTGTTATACTATCTAATATATTATTATATATACTACATTAATACTACTATACTACATATACCTACATTAAATTAGATTATACATTGAAAAAGGATTGCAAATATATGGAGAAGTTTCTCGTATATTGAATTATATTTATCAAAGTATTGCAGTATTTACATTTACATTTACAGCATTATCAGACGCCCTTATCCAGAGCGACTTACAATCAGTAGTTACAGGGACAGTCTCCCTGGAGCAATTGAGGGTTAAGTGTCTTGCTCAGGGACACAATGGTAGTAAGTGGGATTCGAACCCGGGTCTTCTGGTTCATAGGCGAGTGTGTTACCCACTAGGCTACTACCACCCTAAATAAGTATAAATTCTAGAATATAGCAAGAATCATTTGTTTTGTAAGGGTCTGACCCACCATGCAAAATTTGATGGGTTTTGGTTGTAAGCATGACAAAGGACCAAAATCATGGCCAAAAGAAAATGGGATTCTATGTTAAAAGAGGGATGCCAGAAAAATGTGAAAGAAAGACGACGGTTCCAAAATGACACTTTGAATGCGTCAAGGGTGTCTCCCGGAAGACCCAAAAATTTGCACATTTCAGTCAAAGCATCTGCGAGCAGGGAGTGTTTATAAAAAATCCTACCAATGCTAAAATTAGCATTCAATGCATTCCTATGGGGACTGGAACCTGTTTGAGCTTGGTTGTCAACAGACCTCACAGGTGTCATACATCCCTGGACAGCGTCGGCCACCAGAACGAATAAAGAAGATGGTCCGATGGCATCCAGGATGGCCTGAGAGGGTGGAAGAGTGGCCCTGCAGGAGGAAAGCTGACCAACAGGAATTAGGAACATACAGGCACCCCGGTGGTATGTTGGATGGAACAGGATCAGGGTGGTTGTAGCCTAGTGGGTAACACATTCGCCTATGAACCAGAAGACCCAGGTCAGGAAGATAAAGGACAAGATCAGAAAAAGCAGGTATGATAGAGCAAGAGCAAAAAAAACAACCTCCAGATTGTATTCCAATGGGGAGTATATTGTGGGAATTGAAAAAGAAACACCTCAGCAGCATAAGCACATACAATCTACACAACAGTAAAAGTCAATTGCAAAAGGGGAGGGGAAAATGACTGTGGATGTAATCCCGCGTAAACGAGCATTAGTCCGGTTGCGCTGAAAAAAAACACCCACCAGTTCACACCGGGAGGTAGCGGGCGGAGGTGTGGAGTGGGGTGAGTGTGTGTATATCAACTGGTATGTAATTGTGTGTGTCCTTGGGTTGGGGAAGGGAAAGAGTCAATGAGAGTGTCAAGATGCCCTGGCCCTGACAGGGAGATGTTGATTCCACAGTAGGTGCTGATTAAGGGGTGCCGAATGAACATAGGAAAGAGTTGTTTGGGTTTTTTTGGCAGAACAGCTGAAATTTTCGCAGCTGTTCTATAGTCTCTGGTCTGCTCTATCCAAATTTCTGTCTGTTGGACATGAGCTTCAAGTCATGATGAGTATATGAGCATGGTTTGGAGTGCCTCTGCCACAAACTGCTCCATGGTAAAATTTTCTGCTTTGGACAATGACTACAGGTGTCCTCTGGGTGGTTTAGTTCGAGGAAGCAGATCAATGGCATTGTCACCTGGTCGATGAGGTGGTAGTTGTGCAGCTTTGGATGAACTGAAGATGGCGTCCAGTTTGTGGTAGCAGGTGGGTACTGTGCCAAGGGTTGGTAGTGTGATGGTAGGTGTGGGTGTCGAAGACAGGGAAGGTTGTGGCTGGAAGCACCAGTGAAGACATGCTGGGATTTGAACCTGGGTCTTCTGGTTCAATTGAAGTTGAGCTATCCATTTTGTTTTTGTTGTGCTTATTATATCTAAATGTAGACTGTACATTATGTCAATAAAATGTTCTATGCTGACTAAACTAGACAGGCCAACATGCAGACTCAAATTGAATTTAAACTGCAAGCAGTGATGGGGCATGCCACGCACTCAATGTTCTTATCAATATTATTAACCCATTAAATCCCCAATTCTTTCTGAATATTTCAGTACATAGATTTTACTCCTGAGACCTTCATGATACACATTACATTAAGCACTTTTTAAAAATATAAATTGGTCAATAAAGCCTATGTGCACACTTTAAATTTAAAATAAAGAAGTAATGCCAGTGCTAACTTTTTTGCACTGAAAACTCAGTTGTTAAGGCTAAAATAGGATGTGTAGAAATAGTATCAACTGAATATGATGTGGGGGCAGCTATATGAAGCCAGTGAAGGCAGGGCTGGCCAGCCTAAAAAAAATGATCCATCCCCACAAGTAACAGGTCATTTTTTGACCAGGGGCTGTGACCTAAAATCTTGCCTAGGGCTCCAAATTTGTTAGGGCCGGCCCTGCCTAATCTTATATAAACTTTGTCATAGCGTTTTTGTGTGCACTTATTGTTCACAGTGCCTATTAGACCTGTGTGTTCAGGGGGTTACCCTCACTCTTGGCATTTTCAATGTGTATCTTACATTTACATTTACAGCATTTATCAGACGCCCTTATCCAGAGCGACTTACAATCAGTATTTACAGGGACAGTCTCCCTGGAGCAACTTAAGGTTAAGTGTCTTGCTCAGGGACACAATGGTAGTAAGTGGGATTTGAACCCGGGTTTTCTGGTTCACAGGCGAGTGTCTTACCCACTAGGCTACTACCACCTCAGAAAGGACCCATCTTCCTTCTATTACACTGTATTTCTTAATAAATAAATAAGCAGAATAAAACAATTGCACGTCTATAGACACACATACACGCAAAATTTACACACTGCTAGATGATTGAATTGTTTGGCTCTACATTTTCACTCGACAGCTTTAAGCAAGAAATCCTTCCAGGAATGTGATCAAGCTCTGCTGATCCCTGTGATGTAAGATGTTTGAAGGGGCCTTTCTGGCCTACCCCTGAATCAACACAACCCTAAAGCTGCACTTGGTGTCTGGATCATTGGCCAATCATGTTAATATGCCCCCAAATCTATGGCCCTACAATTCAAGATTCAAGATTTGTATTTGTCACGTGCATAGTTATTGCAATGCAACATGCAGTGAAATTTTGACTGTGCAGAGTTAAAGTAATAGTAATGAACGGTTAAAATGGATAACCCTTTGTTGGGCTTTACATGTCTGATGTGAATGAAAACATTTGCCCAATTACATCGACTTGACGATGGAAGCAGATAGAGAAACAACTGCAACATTGGCAACAAATGATGAGGTGGTGACTATGAAATGTTGTGGGTCCTTTCTGCTGCTACTACATTACTCACACTTTTTAATCATTAAATATTGGCTTTGATAATGTAGATGTCATAGATAATGTATTGTAGCTATAGATAATGTTTCTTATTTACATCTGAATTACAAATATACTGCTGAATTATGCAATAATTAATTCTACATGTTTGGATATTTCCTAAGTTAAGCATTATTTGCATTATTAACAAAGGAAGTATGTGGCATGCTGGTTGTGGCATGTTACAGGAGATTGTTTAGTAAATTAGTTAACCAATAATACAAAATAAACCAAAGACAACACTGCCACAAATTACAAGGCAAGTTTTAAGTCAATACTGTTGCAATACTGCAAAAATAATAGGCCTGTGTAACTAGTGTGTGACCCTCTCTGATTTCTTACTTTTTCCATGTTAGTCACATTTAAATATTTGAGATCATCAAAAAATATCATAATAAAAAAACATTATTACATAAAAAAGCAGTTCATTCTTTTCTTTAAAAGCACAGTGGTAATCTGATGCAATGAAAAAATATATATTTTTATTCCTCAAGAAACCCAGGTGAAGTGTTTTTAAACGTACTTCATGAATTATGCTGTTTATTGACTTCAGCTCAGCATCCCTGAGTATGGTAAGGAAGTTGGACATATTGGGAATAAGCTTTCCACTATGCAGCTGGCTTTTGGATATCCTACATAGGTGCATACTCAGCCCACTGCTGTTCATGACTGTACTGCACAGTACAATCAAGTTCACAGTACTATTAAGTTCATAGACACAACAGCAGTGGGCTTCAACAATGTTGAGTCTGCATACAGAGAGAGATAAACCATCTGGGTGATTTGTGCCAGAGCAACAACCTGACTCTCAATGTCCAAAGAGATGGTTGTCAACTTCAGGAAGAAACTGACTGTCCCCACCCCACTGCACATTGATGCATCTTCTATTGAGATCATCAGCAGAGTGAAGTTCCTAGGTGTTCACATGACAGATGAGCTCTCCTAGAGCCTCGACACCACGTCTACCACCAAGAAAGCCCAGCAACGTCTACACTTCCCCCGAAAGCTGAAGAAGGCCAACCTCCTTCCTCCCATCCTCACATCATTTTACATGGCACAATGAACAGCTACTTTGAATATCTCAAATATTGTTTTCCTTGTTTAGTGTACCTTGTTTTATAGTTCTTATAGGCTTTATGGGTATTTAAGTTTAGTTTAAGGCCATTTAACCTAAATTCATGTATACAGAACAGAAAGTATTTAGACCCTCTTAAATTTTCTACTCTTTGTTATACTGCAGCCTTTTGCTAAAATCGTTAATATTTCCTTATTAATGTACACACAGCACCCCATATTCACAGAAAAACATTGAATTGTTGACATTTTTGCAGGTTTATTAACTAAGAAAAACTGAAATATCAAATGGTCGTAAGTATTCAGACCTAAATAGGTGTTTATTTAGCAGAAGCACCCTTTTGATCTAATACAGCCTTGAGTCTTTTTCGGAAAGATGCAACAGGTTTTTCACACCTGGATTTTGTAATTCTCAGCCATTCCTCCTTGCAGATCCTCTCCAGCTTTGGCAGGTTGGATGGTAAACGTTGTTGGCTAGATATTTTTAGGTCTCTCCAGAGATGCTCAATTGGGTTTAAGTCAGGCTCTCACTGAGCCATTCAAGAACAGTCACAAGCCACTCTATCGTGGGGCAGTGGTGGCCTAGCAGTTAAGGAAGCACCCCATAATCAGAAGATTACTGGTCTGAATCCCTATCCGCCAAGGTGCCACTGAAGTGCCACTGAGCAAAGCACCGTCTCCACACAATGCTACCCGGGGCACCTGTCATGACTGCTCAGTAAGGGTGATTGTTAAAAGTAGAGGACACATTTTGTGTGCGCTGGGTGCTGTACTGCAGACAATCACTTCACTTTCATTATTTTAACTGTGTACCTAGGGTCATAGTCTTGTTGGAAGGTAAACCTTTGGCCTAGTCTGAGGTCTTGAGCACTCTGGGGAAGGTTTTCGTCCATGATATCCCTGTACTGAGACGCATTAATCTTTCCCTCAATTGAAATCAGTCATCCTGTCCCTGCAGCTGCAAAACACCCCCACAGCATGATGCTACCACCACCATGCTTCACTGTTGGTAGCAGTGATGAGCAGTGCCTGTTTTTTCCACACATACTGCTTAGAGTTAAGGCCACTGATCTACCTCTGTCTCATCAGACCAGAGAATCTTATTTCTCACCATCTTAGAGTCATTCAGGTCTTTATTAGCAAATTTCATGTGTCTTGCACTGAGGAGAGGCTTCCGTCGGGCTACTCTGCCATAAAGCCCTGACTGTTGGAGGGCTGCAGTGATGTTTGACTTTCTAAAACTTTCGTCCATCTCCCTACTGCATCTCTGGAGCTCAGCCACACCGATCTTTGGGTTCTTCTTTGCTTCTCTCACCAAGGCTGTTCTCCCCCGATAGCTCAGTTTGACTGGACGGCCAGCTCTAGGAAGGGTTCTGGTCATCCCAAGCGTCTTCCATTTAAGGATTATGGAGGCCACTGCTGCAACCTTAAGTTGCAACAGAATTTCTGCCTCTGAGCTCTTCAAGCAGTTCCTTTGATATCATGATATAATTTGCTCTGACATGCATTGTGAACTGTAAAGTCTTATATAGACAGGTGTGTGGCTTTCACAATCAAGTCCAATCATTATAATCAAACACTCAAATGAAGGTATAGAACCATCTCAAGAAATGGACAGTACCTGAGTTAAATATGAGTGTCACAGCAAAGGGTCTGATTTCTTAGGACCATGTGATATTTCAGCTTTTCTTTGTTAATAAATTTGCAAAAATGTAAACAATTCAGGGTTTTTCTGTCAATATGGGGTACTGTGTGTACATTAATGAGGAAAAAAATCAGTTAAATGCTTTTAGCAAATGGTTCCAATATAAAAAAAAAGAGTAAAAAATTTAAGAGGGTCTGAATACTATACCCACTGTATATAGGTTTTGTAATCACACTATGGGAGTCTGTGTGAAACAGCATTTTAAGATTCTATATACTGTATATACAGTATGACAATATGTTGTATTGACAATAATCCTCTATTGAATTAATAACTTCTCTCAAATATTTTCTTTATTTTCTGTCAGCTTCATCTTTATGCTCATATGGTAGTATGTGAGCATAGCTGGGAAGGGAAGCCAGTGGAATGGGGGACGTGAGGCATCTTCACTTGAATGGGGCCTTGAGAGGTCCCACGTGCTGGGGTGCTATACTGGGCAGGGTTCGGCTCCTCTATGTTACCATGGCATAGCTGTATGAAACTGGTTTGTAAAACATTAATTAAATATTAAACTGCATTTCTCTTACAATGTCTAATTTTATGGGGTAGTGGTGGACTAGTGGTTAAGGAAGCGACCCCGTAATCAGAAGGTTGTCAGTTCGAATCCCGATCTGCTGAGGTGCCACTGAGGTGCCACAGAGCAATGCACCATCCCCACAATGCTGCTCCCCGGGTGCCTGTCATGGCTTTCCACTGCTCACCAAGGGTGATGGGTTAAAACCAGAGGGCACATTTCGTGTGCTGTGCTGCAGTGTATCACAATGACAATCACCTCACTTTTCACTTATAAAAATGTACAGCCACATTCATAGAAGCACACCCACTCTCACATTTCTTTAAATAATTGTGTCAGTTTGAGAAGTGTTCTCAGAATTTACATAGCAGTGTAGGGAAAGGTGTAGTTTTTAAAAATGTACTTGAATGCATTTACAGTACCACTTAACTGACCCTGAGAATCCAGCTGACTGATCTCTCAATTAACCTCTCGAATGCTATTTCTGGTGAAACTTACATATTTAATTTTTTATGGTCCTTCAGTGCATAGTATTTGTAAGAAACAAAACTGTCTCTTTCATAAACGTCCGCATATCTTCACTGTATACACACCTAAGAGCACAGCAAAATTAAACCAGTTTTGCAGGTTTCCATAGTTTTTTTTGTTGTTGTTTTTTGGCCCAGAAGGACAGAATGTCTAACTTTATAGGGCAGTGGTGGCCTAGCAGTTAAGGAAGCGGCCCCGTAATCAGAATGTTGCTGGTTCACGATCCACCAAGGTGCCACTGAGGTGCCACTGAGCAAAGCACCGTCCCCACACACTGCTCCCCGGGAGCCTGTCATGGCTGCCCACTGCTCACCATGGGTGATGGGTTAAAAGCAGAGGACACATTTCGTTGTGTGCACCGTGTTTTACAATGACAATCACTTCACTTCCACTTCACTTTCACTTACATATCTGATGCATATCTGATTGGGTGTGCTGTGAAAACACTTTCTTTCCCATCCTTGGACATGATGCAAGGATCTTTACAACCACATATTCTTCATGACATGACTTGATTAACTGAATCATATTTTCAATATTTTGTTAAATATGTACAGTGGAGAGAGATCTGTTACAAAACTATACACTGTTTTGTGTCTATGTATACTAATGATCTTACTAGCCCAGACACTGGGGATGCAGGTGACAGTATGACAGTCTTGGTGCTGATCACAATCCCAGGTAAATGGGGAAAGTTGCATCTGGAAGGGCATCCTGCATAAATCTTTTGCCATGCCAAATATGCAGACAACCAGACTGGCTGATCCGCAGTGGCAACTCCTAATGGGAGAAGCCAAAAAAAGAAGTAGATACCAATGATCTTACTGTTCTGCTGGTAAGATGAAGATTTTTCTCGATTTCTCTTCTTCCTCATGGAACGATAAAACCGTGAATTTCGCCGGATTGGCTCACTGCCCCTCAGTAAATCATCTTCATCATCCTCCTCTTGATGCAATGGTGGTGTTGGCACAGATGACTGTTTCACTTGGATCTCCTGCCCCTTCTTGCCTCGAAATAATGCAGTCATCGCCATAACTGCCCCCACTGACCCTACAACTGTTACTCTGTTATTCAAACAATGACTACCAGTGATGGGCAATTTTCATGGAAGCAATGAATATACGTACAAAGATTCATCAGATCAAAAGAAAAATAGTCCATAAAAAACATATCCACACTCACACTGCTGCCAGTGAAAAAATGCTCCCTGTGAAAAGACTCTGAGAGAGAGGGAGGGAGGGACATTCCTTACAGTCCCACCTCTTTCTCTCTCACTGCCTAAGGGGTGGGTGTGTACAACAGGTTATTCTGAGTCACTAACAACCACCTCCCTCACTCCTTAAATCTCTCCCGCCACACTGTCCCCAAACACAGACCGAAACAATGTGATTTCTCTACCCCTTCAACACACATTCTCATCAAAAAGTGAAACAAGTGACATGAGTGTGAAACACTGCAGCACAGAACATGCTGATGCAATGAAATGTGTCCTCTGTATTTAATCATTATCCTTAGTGAGCAGTGGGCAGCCACGAAAGGTGCCTTAGCAGCAGTGTGTGGGGACAACGCTTTGCTCAGTGGCACCTCAGTGGCAACTTGGCAGTTCGTGATTCAAACTGGCAACCTTCCAATTAGAAGTCCACATCCTTACCTGCTAGGCTGCCACTGCCTAGGCCGCCTAGCCTGTCACACAGAATCTCATGAGAACAATAACCTAGTGTCTATTTAATTCAGACATGGTTCTTTTCTAGAAAAGAAAAAGAACTCTTGCTCAGTGCTCAGTAACTCTTCCTGTCAGCTGATAGGCTCCTTGTTCAAAGGTCATTCTTTGTTTTCCTGCCTCATTCAATACATAAAAACTGTTAGCTATATAACCATTATTGCCATTACAATGTTTTAAAAAACAACATTCATATTACTGTAATGCATAATAAACAAATCTAGTGATGCTCATCTGTGACTTTGTGTGTTTAGTGTAGTGAAAGCACTTTCTTTGCAATCTGAGCCATTCTGTCCTTTAACATGATATACAAACCGTAACTAATTGAATAACCACTAAAGCCACATTATCCAAAACCATTACATACCACAAATCCATGAATTAATGGGACTCTTGAAAACCCAAAATATTTAAGGCAGGATATTAGTTTAAATATTTGATATGCAATAACAGCATTTAAATGTATATATTGAATATTTAAATAACAGATTCATGAATAACACAACAAACACAAACACTCAATCACCCTTAAATTCCCAGCTATTATTTGCACACAGATAACATCTGCAATCGCGTTACTAACCTTTAGAATGTGCAGGACAAAGCTCAATCCTATCTAAGGATGAGGTGGTTCAGTTAATTATTACCTATTATTACCTTATCCATCTCTGACTGTGTTGATGAGAATAAGAGTGAGGGGGGGTGAACTGATCCAACGTTCAGTGTGTGGGGACAGGTCCTTGATCAAGCCCCCTAATTGAACCCACCAACTGGGGCAGTGGTGGTCTAGCAGGTAAGGGAGCTGACCCATAATTAGAAAGGTGCCAGTTCGAATCTTGAGTCACCAAGGTGGCACTGAGGTGCCACTAAGCAAAGTACTGTCCCCACACGCTGCACCTTTACCCGCACACCTGGGTACTTTTCACGGCTCCCCACTGTTTATTAAGGTTAAATGCAGATTATTTGCTGGGCCACCACTGCCCCTGATGCCTGTGGTGTTGAACTCCAAGGAGGGGGTGTTTGAGGAGCATGTATTTATTGCCAGTTAAACCACGACAGTTCCTGCAGTTGCTCCCATTTTCTGTTCCTCAAATTGCCAGAACAGCACTGGCTGGTCCTGCAAGGATACATCCCACTAAAGTCTGCAGAGGAAACCGAGAACTGTCTTTTCAATGAAATAGGGATAAAGGTTCTGTCCACATACACCTGAAATATAGGTCTGTCTTGTACAGTTAAATCACCTGCTCAGTCTATTTAGCAGACTTCCACATCTGAAAGTGATTTTGTAATTGTGATACACAGCATCGCACAGCATATGATGGCATACAATGAAATACAATCACCCTTAGTGAGCAGTGGGCAGCCATGAAAAGCACCCAGGGGGCACCCAGGGAGCACACATTTTATGAAGACCACTAGGTCCCTTTTTCAAACCTCATTTACTACTGTCACGACCGTGAGCTGACATAATATAACCAAGGATTTATTATAAAATATAAACAAAACCAGCGCAATGGCCGAAAACAAGAAATTACAAGGGGAGAACAAAAACTAGCCCGCAGGCGTGTGGCGATTGCCAGAACTCAAAACTACAAAGATCTTGATTGGGTTCAGGTCCTGTTACTGTGGAGGTATTTTGGCCTGTATTGTATGTTTAAAGAAATATATTTTCAGATCAATGAAAACATTTCCAAGGATTCAGTACAACATGGTCTGTTACAATGTCTGTTAACTGTCAAAAAAAACAACCAACACAGTCTTCGGTTATATACACAGCTAACCAGTGTTCACCCGGTTGTCCGAACTGTCTGTGTTGATTATCACTGAGGCTGTAGGGTTAGCACGGGTCTTTTGGGTAAAAGATGTGTGTTTATTGTCCATAATAGTTGACAGTTAAACAGTGTTCATGGTCTCAGTTGTGGTCCACAAGGATCTGTCTGCGATAGGACACTTTGATTATGCTACCAATATATGGAGTAGCTCAATCCTACCTCACAGCCCTCATTATATCTTGCACTGCACCTCGTATACTCTAAGCCTCCAGTACTGCTCGCCTGGTCCCTCCATCTCTGAAGGTTAAAAGAAGACACTCATCTAGACTCTTCTCTGTCTTGGCCCCTCGGTGGTGGAATGACCTCCCCTTGGCTCAGTCACTGATCACTTTCAAATGGCAGCTCAAGACCTTCCTCTTTAGAGAATATTTGTCAAATACAGTGGCTTGTAGTACGGTGTTATTGGCTGTAATGTGTTTTTTTGGTTTTTACTGACTGGTGCTCATTAATGGGTCCGGGACTAAATGAACACTAATAATAACCGGCTATGTTCCTACCAGGGACTGGTGTGGCATCAGCCTGGTTTTCAGTGACTCTGATGGACTAATTGGTGGAGACTGGGTATTGGTTGTGGGTAGGTTTGTATGTCTTATAAATAGGGCCCACCTTACATCGTGAGGGGCGGAGAGAACGGTGACGAGGAACCGGAACCCGTGACGTCACCAGCGGCGGCGACGCGACCAGACGCCAGACAGTGACCGGCGGCGAAGTGGAGGGCGGAGCGGCCAGCGGCGCTACAGCCAGTAACCGACAACGCGAGCTAAGTACCCCGCAAGGGACATCGGAGTTGTAATTTCCGGTTGACACGCTATTGTATGTGGACCTGAATCATTCCATCTAGCAGCCCGACGGTGTTTGTGTTGCAGCGGGATCGGCATATAGCGACGGCGGCCGACAAAAGAAGGAAGCGTGGACAGTGGACCGGCGCCAACTTCTGTTAAGTTTTCATTCATCCGGCCTGGCCGGGAACTGGGCGGAGCTTGTTGCCAAGCATTCCGGAGGGCGACGTGGGCGTGTTCGCGAGATCCTGGACCGCGTGATCCGGCGCAGCTGCGGAGTGAAGCGCTTGGAGACCGACGTGTGAACAATTCCGGTTTGACGATTCGTGTGACTATTTGTTTCGTGGGTTTGGGTGGACTAGTTTTCATACTGGTCGGGGGGAGCCGTCCAGTATTGACTGTTTTTAAGATCTTCTTCTTATTAGATATATATTTTTATATATGTATATTGTGTGTGTATGGGGGTTAAGATAACCACCCTGGTTTGTCACCATACTGATTTTATTTACCCACCCAACCCTCTTAAAATGTGAATTTGTGGTGCTTCACTTGCGGTTTGTAAACGTGTGTTTGGTGTGATCTCCGATTTGATTAATTGTGGGTTTGTACGTGTGCTCTGAACTGTTGTCACTATTTGCTGTGTGTACCAGGGAGGGTGGAATCAACCCTGCAGTACTAGTGAGGTGTAACAGTTCCTGGCAGTGTTATTCTCATACGCCCCCAACATGCATTTTGTCTGCTTTTTATTTAAACCAATAAAGTGTACAGTTTGAATTATACTTTGCATGTTGCCTGTGTCTGGGGTGGACAAAGTGGGAGCATTAAGTAACCTTATGGTCACGACATATTTAGGTGAACTTGTAACCTTTTTATTGTCTTATGTATAGAAACTACAACAGAGTGAATACAAAGATTGTCTTCATAGTTGGGGGGTCCTAGTGAACCAGAATTGATCACTTTATTGTTTGTAACATGTAAGCGTTAGTGAAATCACCCCTTTTTATTTATATATAGACATCTGTGTCATAGGGACTGTGAATTGGTCCAATTATGACTTGGTGAAAATGATGGTTTTGTCGTCCTCTCAAAAGTAACCATGTTCTCGGATACTGGAATTCAATTAGCACCACTACCCAATCACCCTTTAATACAAGCGGTCTTGCGAGTTTGGTCCTGTACTTTGAAATAGCGGTTATCAGGGTATACAGTCCCTGACAAGTCATGTTTATCTATTTTGTAGAAACACCTGCTATTAATCAATTGGTGTTAGAAATAGCTCATATGAAAAGCTAAAACCCTACCAAATGATGATTAATGCATTTAAAGGAATTAGTTTCACTGAAATCAAGACAGGTCAAATTTTGGCCAGACAAAAGTTGTCGCCTATACAGAAATTGAACAAATTTACTGTAAATGCAAAAATGTCAGCAAATTAAGTAGTGGTGCTGTGAGATCCAAATTTTATATCTTGTATGACTTCCATGAGCTAGAAGGACTGCATCCATGCGGTTTTGAATAATCTTGTGTGATACATTCTGATACACAAAATATCTACACCAGAAGATGCAGTACCTGACCTGCCGATAGGTAATCCAGAGATCACAAAGGTACAGATATTAGACATCTACAGCACCGGTAGCTGAACCAAAATTAGCAGATCATTTGTCTAAATTCTCATCATGGTCATGAGCTGTTAAAGCAGTGGCTCGTCTTGTGTTACGGGCTAAACAGATCGAGTCAAATACACAGTCCACAGTGAGTGAACGGGGGTGGCTAGTGGGTAACACACTTGCCTATGAACTACCAATGTGTCCCTGAGAAAGACTTTCTCTGTGATTAATCAATGTAAGTCACTCTGGATTAGAGTGTCTGCTAAATGCCGTAAATGTAAATGAAAAAAACTCTATCACTATACTAATAATAGCACACTGTCATGAAAAGATCAAGAATCAAGGCAAAGGCTGCAAATGATATAGTGGATATTGGATACCAGGGATTGTGCAGTGCAGTGACTTCATTCATTCACCAGTGTGAAAGTTTGAACACATGAAGAGTGTCTCCCAGAGGCAAGATCCAATTTCTTGGGCCTTTCACTTAAAGCGTCTGCAAGTAGGGTGTGTGTAAAATTAGCATTCAGTTCATTCCTATGGCGATTTTACTGACCACTAATAACATGGTCATGCCTACTTGGTTCACTTATAAAAGTAAAATTAGACCTCACAGCTGTGAGGATTTATACTTGCCATCATGATGGTTTGATTTCCTTCTAGGTTGGCGAGTCTAGGTTGTGTTGGTGATGGAACAGTGACAGGGCCCTAGATGGCCTGGCTCCAGATGGGCCAGGAGCCAAGGGATGGGCATCATGGAACTACTGCAGCAGGGCCAGGTCCAGGATATCTATGCATGGGACCCAGGAGCATTCCTCGTGACCATACCTCTCCCAGTCAACGAAGTACTTGGAGCCGCTCGCCGGCAGACGTTAAGGAGATTGCATACCATGACCACAAGTAAGTCGTGTTGTTAATGCATTAAAACTGGTTTTTGATCACTACACTTGTTCAACAAGCACAACACAGGACACATAAAGCCACACACAGCTCCTTTGTGTGAAGTCTGGCATGTTTCACATAGACAACATACATTGTTAGCTTAAGCAGCGTGATGTGTTTATATTAACGTTTTTTTAATGCCCTCTGGTGGACATCCAGGTGGAAGAAGGCAAGGCCCAGCTACCGACATCGGTCTAACTGCCTTTTCATGGACGATGTGGTTTGGTCTAGGGCAGTGGTTGGCCTGGCCTTGCAGTAGAACTGGAGGTACTTCTCCATCTCCTAGTTTATATGCTCGGTCTGTTGGTTGGATTCAGAGTGGTACACGGAGGTCAGGCTCAAAGACAACCCTAGGTGTCACGTGGGACCACAATTGGTAGGGACATGGTAGCAGCAGGAGAAGGCCCTGGGGTCTTTGGATCTTGGCCTTTGGGTATTTTGTCTGGTGGCAGTACCTGGGCGTGACCAGCGAGGACTTTCTGGAGGAGGGACTACTGGACAGGGGCTATGATGAAGGCCACTGTGATGATGGGGTTGTAAAAAAGAGATATTAACAACTCTCTCTTTACACTAAAGCACTGTACTAAAAAAACACTTCAACCTGATGTTACCTGGCAGAAAGAGGCATAGCACAATAGAGGTTAAAAGGATGAACAGTTTCTAATTTATTAACAAAGGTAAATTACTATTGCAGTTACATGTAAATATTGTAAGTAAAAAAGGTTCCAATGTTAAAGAAAAATCCAAAATAAAAGATAGAGAAAGAGAGAGGAAAAGCCTGAACTAAGCTTCATAGAAGTCGCCTGGTCCAGGAGAAAAACAGTTAGAGTGAAAAGGCCCAGGAACTGTAAGGCCCAGTTCCCGATGGAAAGGAAAAAAGTGCCCAATGTCCATAAGAGAACATTCTTTTGTAAATTTGACTCCCAGGAAGTTGTCACAGACCAATCAGAATTTGTTATTTCTGCCCTGAAGACAGAGCAGGGATCACAAAACAAATGGCTGGCCTTTCACACCTCTTGCTCGGAGGAAAGACATGGAGAACGAAGGTGATGAACCTCTACGCAAAACAAAGCAACATTTCCAATCTTACAATCTTACTTGGTGTCCTCGACAGGGCTGTTTCCAACATGGTCAATGTATGGTCATATTAACACATGGTCATGGTCAAACATGGTCAAAGAATGACAGTTGATGGGCCTCATGGATATATGCGAGGTTGTTGTTATCCGTGAAGACCATGAACAAGTGTGCGGTCCCTTCCATCCAGTAACCCCACTCCTCCAGCGCCAGTATGACAGCCAGAAGCTCTGAGTTGCCCACATCGTAATTTTGTTTCGGTCTGTCAAGGCACTTGGAGAAGAATGCGCATGGATTTACATTTACAGCATTTATCAGACGCCCTTATCCAGAGCGACTTACAATCAGTAGTTACAGGGACAGTCTCCCTGGAGCAACTTAGGGTTAAGTGTCTTGCTCAGGGACACAATGGTAGTAAGTGGGATTCAAACCCGGGTCTTCTGGTTCATAGGCGAGTGTGTTACCCACTGGGCTACTACCATGGCATGGATGTAGCTTCTGGTTCCTCTGGGTGCGCTGGGACAGGACAGACCCTACTCTGAGGTCTGATGCATCTACTTCTACTATGAAGGGTCGCTGCGAGTCAGGGTGAACAAGGATGGGGGCTGTGGTGAACCTCTGTTTGAGGGAGACTAACGCCTATTGGGATTGGGTGCATTTATCCTTCAAGTGGGACATGAGGGGATGCTCCATCTGGCTGTATCTGCGAATGAACCACCTGCAAAAGTTGGCCAAGCCAAGGGATTGCTGCAGCTGGCAGATGGTTGTGGACACCGGCCATTCACTGACCAATGTGGTTTTGGTGTACAAGTGAAAGTGAAGTGATTGTCATTGTAAAACACTGCAGCACAGCGAAATGTGTCCTCTGCTTTTAACCAATCACCATAAATGAGCAGTGGGCATCCATGACAGGGCCACTTCCTTAAATGCTAGGCCACCACTGCCCCAGGTAGGTTGTGTGGGTCATGTGGGTCTTCTTTAGCTTCACATTTTGTATAGTCTGTTTTCTAGAAGCTGCTGGAGTACTGTGCGGACATGGGTGACATGGGAAGGAAGGTCAGGGGAGAAGATGAGGATACAGTGCAGGAACACAAAGGCGTAGCGATGAAGGTACTATTGCATCTTAACTGAATATGGCCTGGAAAGCTACAGAACTGTTAGATAGGCCAAAGGGTATTTCATAACGTTTTTTATTAATGGCTCCTGAGGGTGATGAACCCTGTCTTCTTTTCATCACCCACCTGAATGCGCACTGTGTTCAGCAGTGGGAGGGGGTATCTGTTCTTCCTGGTTACAAGCATTGAGCTGCCGGTAGTTAATGCAAGGCCGAAGGCCCCCTTCCTCTTTGCTGAAAAAGAAAAAAGGGGCTGCTGCTGGGGAGGTGGACAGGGGGATGATGCCACTGGCCAGGGCATCCTGGATGTAGGTCTCCATGGCCAGGTGATCAGGGCATGACAGGGAGTAGAGACATTCTCTTGGTATGGATGCACAGTGGCAGCACCAAGGCCCGGTTCTTGTCAAAGATGGCTGCCAGATTGTGCAGGAACCCCAAGCAGGGGCACAGTTAGCTTCAGGGAACACATTGTGGGAATGGCCTGGACCAAAGCACAGGCCAAAGGCACTCTGCAAAATTAGGAACGTGCAGTTGCATGGCTTGACATGGTGTGGATGTGGCTTGACTTGGCATGGACGTGGCTCGGTTTGGCATGGCTTGAGGAAGGGAGCATGACATGGGTTGAGGAGCGTGGCCCAGCCACGTATGTTTACCCCACCCTAGAATGGTGCTGGTAGCCCAGGGGATCTGGGGCTTGTGGGAGGCCAGCCAAGTGAACCTGAGAAGGAGTTGGTCATGGAGGTGGCTGTGAGTGAAAACACCACTGGTTTCTCTTAAAGTGGATACTGTGCAGAGTAGGAGTGGACCAGTCTGAAAGAGTACCAAAAGGCGTCCATCCAGTCCCACCACAGGTCTGGGGGGATCGCAGCATGTGACTGGGAGCTGCAGATGAGTGGCTAGATTGACATCCATTAAATTCATGGCGGCCCTGGAATCCACCAGTGTGTGTCCCTGATGGTGGCCAGAACTGAACCCTGGTTGACGCAGCAGTGATTATCAGTTCTAGGTTGCTGGTTCAGTCAGTTATTGCAATAATGTTCCTGCCCACCACAGTAGTAAAAGAATCTCTGGGTTGTTCTTCCTCTGGTGTGAGTGTGGCACACATACACCCGAGCTGCATGGCTTCTTCTGGCATGGGTTTCGAAGCAACGGAACTCACAATGGTGCAGACGTGGAGGTCAGGTTATGATGTCATCACATAATGGTGGTGCTGCATGCTTTGTGGTTGCAGATGCCAGCACCCAGTGGACCACACAAGCATTCAGACCCTGCAGCGAATCCGTTCTCTCCCGTGGAGCGGCGGGTGTGGGGGCTAGACGGGTGGTAGTAGCCTAGTGGGTAACACAATCACCCAGGGAGTGCAGAATTATTAGGCAAATGAGTATTTTGTTTACATCATCCTCTTCATGCATGTTGTCTTACTCCAAGCTGTATAGGCTCGAAAGCCTACTACCAATTAAGCATATTAGGTGATGTGCATCTCTGTAATGAGAAGGGGTGTGGTCTAATGACATCAACACCCTATATCAGGTGTGCATAATTATTAGGCAACTTCCTTTCCTTTGGCAAAATGGGTCAAAAGAAGGACTTGACAGGCTCAGAAAAGTCAAAAATAGTGAGATATCTTGCAGAGGGATGCAGCACTCTTAAAATTGCAAAGCTTCTGAAGCGTGATCATCGAACAATCAAGCGTTTCATTCAAAATAGTCAGCAGGGTCGCAAGAAGCGTGTGGAAAAACCAAGGCGCAAAATAACTGCCCATGAACTGAGAAAAGTCAAACGTGCAGCTGCCAAGATGCCACTTGCCACCAGTTTGGCCATATTTCAGAGCTGCAACATCACTGGAGTGCCCAAAAGCACAAGGTGTGCAATACTCAGAGACATGGCCAAGGTAAGAAAGGCTGAAAGACGACCACCACTGAACAAGACACACAAGCTGAAACGTCAAGACTGGGCCAAGATATATCTCAAGACTGATTTTTCTAAGGTTTTATGGACTGATTAAATGAGAGTGAGTCTTGATGGGCCTGTGGCTGGATTGGTAAAGGGCAGAGAGCTCCAGTCCGACTCAGACGCCAGCAAGGTGGAGGTGGAGTACTGGTTTGGGCTGGTATCATCAAAGATGAGCTTGTGGGGCCTTTTCGGGTTGAGGATGGAGTCAAGCTCAACTCCCAGTCCTACTGCCAGTTTCTGGAAGACACCTTCTTCAAGCAGTGGTACAGGAAGAAATCTGCATCCTTCAAGAAAAACATGATTTTCATGCAGGACAATGCTCCATCACACGCGTCCAAGTACTCCACAGCGTGGCTGCCAAGAAAGGGTATAAAAGAAGAAAAACTAATGACATGGCCTCCTTGTTCACCTGATCTGAACCCCATTGAGAACCTGTGGTCCATCATCAAATGTGAGATTTACAAGGAGGGAAAACAGTACACCTCTCTGAACAGTGTCTGGGAGGCTGTGGTTGCTGCTGCACGCAATGTTAATGGTGAACAGATCAAAACACTGACAGAATCCATGGATGGCAGGCTTTTGAGTGTCCTTGCAAAGAAAGGTGGCTATATTGGTCGCTGAGTTGTTTTTGTTTTGTTTTTG
Organism: Denticeps clupeoides; assembly: GCF_900700375.1. Lineage (NCBI taxonomy): Eukaryota > Metazoa > Chordata > Actinopteri > Clupeiformes > Denticipitidae > Denticeps > Denticeps clupeoides. The sequence goes on along the minus strand of NC_041725.1, from coordinate 732,213 downwards.
AATGTCAGAAATGTATATTTGTGAATGTAGAGATGTTATATTGGTTTCACTGGTAAAAATAAATAATTGAAATGGGTATATATTTGTTTTTGTTAAGTTGCCTAATAATTATGCACAGTAATAGTCACCTGCACACACAAATATCCCCCTAAAATAGCTAAAAATAAAAACAAACTAAAAACTACTTCCAAAAACATTCAGCTTTGATATTAATGAGTTTTTTGGGTTCATTGAGAACATGGTTGTTGTTCAATAATAAAATTATTCCTCAAAAATACAACTTGCCTCCCTGCATGAACCAGAAGACCCAGGTTCAAACCCCACATACTACCATTGTGTCCCTGAGCAAGACACTTAGCCCTAAGTTGCTCCAGGGTGACTGTCCCTGTAACTTTACAGTATTGACATGACTAATGATAATGGGCCCTTGGTACACTTGATCAATAACAGTGCTGAACCGAATTAAAAATGAAAACAAGTTGTATTAAATGGTACACCTCACCTACTTATCTGCAACAAAAGCAAATATATGGGAATAAGTATGAATAACTATGGAGGAGATAATATTTCATGCTGCACAACTCATTGTAGACACAGACCCTAATGCACGTATGCTATATTATTGTCAGTTTTTATAGTCAGTTTTCTCACAATGTCCCAACCTTAAGCCTTGTACTATCTAGTAAAAATGGTACCTTATCACCTATTTAGTTCTATAATTCAGTTACACTCTCTGGAACATTAACATAATAGTTTCAGTATAGCTATTTGATCCCACAGAGATAAATTGTTTAAATAAAAAGGCTACTCCTTTATTCTACAGTTTTTAATAGTTTTCTCCTATGATTCACTCTCAAAGTGTTTTAGGTCACCCTCATTTAATGTCACTACACATTAAAACAATACTGGTAAATAAAAAATAAATGAAGAATAGTGTGATGCCATAAAAAGTTTGTCTTTAAAAAACAATGTATTCTTTTTAAACAAGGTTCATGTCTGCAAAACATTGCTCTTGAAACATTAGCCTTGTCTTAAAGGATTACTCTATTGTTTTGTAAAATACAACACACCAGATAAATATTCAACAAAGGCCTCACAAACCAAACCCTTATAACCACCACCCTAAACATGTCAGGTCAATGCCCCTCACCACAGCATTATCCAAGTTTTTAGCCTTATGTAATTAGATACAGATATAAAAAGCATATGGATGATGTTGAGGATGATGTTGAGGAAGTACTACAAATCTTGAAAATTTGTGGTGTGGTCTTTTACCTAGACAGAGAAAATGGACATGACACGATTTGTTACAGACTACACCAGTGTTTCTTAGGGGTCTTGAAATTAATCATATAATCGATGCGTTGCAATGACACGGACGATTCTTAATCGATGCAGAACATAATCCATTCTATCATAATGACGTTGTGACGCCATTGGGCAAATAGGTGCTGCGACATTAAAGTGGACTGTTATGTATTTAACTTTATGTTCAGCTCCTGACAACCATCACATGCCTCCGGGTTTGTTTGTGTTCCCTTTTTGTTCATTTGTCTATTTCGGCCCTCATGCCATGTTTGTTTACATAATGTCCTGCTTCTGTGCCTCATTCCCCATTCGACCCTGAGACGTGACAGCTGCTGCTACTTCGCCCAAAAGAATGGCCTCATCATCACTGCTTGTGAGTTTGCTGGGACAGTCTTTCAGTAATACTGGTAGAACCCAAGTACAGTAGAACCCAAGACCCCCTATGCAAGGGCTGAAGAGGAAAAGAACAAGTACTGCAAAGCCTCACCCTTGCCTCTGACCCTTTCCTCACACATCTACATACAAAGCTTGCACATACACTATGTATTCCGCATGTATCGACATACAAACATCACACACGCAACGAAATGCAAATCAGTTTCTATCTTTTATTTAAAGTTATTTTTTCAATTTTCCTTTTGATGTGCTATCTGTCGCTGTTAAAATAAACCTGCCATTAAAATGATACTGTTCTGAGACTTTTCATTTCTTTGTCATTGGACAAATCAGCGAGGGGTCAAATAATTATTTCCTCCACTGTATATATATTCCTCACCCATCTACATACAAACCTCGCATACACCATACATTCTTCACGCATCTACACACAAACCTTTCACATACATTATTTATTTCTCACGCATCTACATACAAACCTTGCACTGAGCTCACTGTGGATTCTGGTTCCATAGGGTCCATTCTGACACAAAGAAGAACAGCTGCTACCTGCATCACTTAAGTTAGTGACTTACTGAAATTCTCCTATTGCAGTACTTAGCTGCGCTGCTTACCTGTTACTGTGTCCTGGAATGATTCTACATGTCAGACATCTTTCTTCATTGTTGACTCTGGTACTGCTCTGCTGGGCATGGATTTGCTCAACAGCCTGGGCCTGTGCCTCAAGAGCACAACTGTGCAGCCCTTTACAATGACCTCGGCTCAGGTGATGACCACTGCTCTTTCTCCAATAGTGCTTGTTCAGAAGAAATCCAGTAAAATCTGTGTGTTTGTGGACTTACCTGAGCCCATCAAGGCTTTAATACTGGACTAGTTTCCTATTTCACTGATGAAATGATAAGTCTGCTTCATGGAGTTACTGTTTTCTCTACTATCGACTTGAAGAGTGCGTACTTCTTCATCATCCACGAAGGACTGTTCAGGTTCTGTGGTCTTTCATTCCAGAAGCCTTCCAGAAAATTCTTGCAATGAGTCTGCCAAATGTTGCTAATTATTTGGATGGTGTGATCTTATTGGGTTGTACTCAAACTGACCATGATAACACACTGAAAACTGTACAAGCTTGAAAAATGGTTTACCCATTTGAAGGTTCATCTCCTCAACCCAGATTTTCATACCATTGTTTCCACTAATCCTGGTCTCTGTGCCTATCTCCCAGATTCAACCCAATCAAGCCAAGTGTGTGATTGTGTTTGTTTCAAACACCCTCACTCCTGCTCAATGCAAATACTGAACAGATGCCTGATGACTGGACTCCTTCCATAGCTTTACTCCCTTATTTCTTTGCCACAAACCGTCTGCGGAAAGTGACTATTTGAACACTAAGAACACCTAAGAACACTGCTGCGCTTCACCAGCATGTAGTCCTGAAACAGTCCAAAATGAAGACCTACGCCCACTCCAAACGTGAAGCAAGTCTTCTAGGGAGACAGGGTGCACATCAAGAGGCCTCCTCTTGTCCCAAAAGCTCATCCCTGCTATTCACAGCCATTGGAAATAAAAAATAAAGGCCTGAGTACTTATCTATTGGCTGATGGCAAGAAATGGAACGCATCATTCCTAACCAAATTCCTAGTTCCTTCTGCATCTGAGAAGTCCACCAGCTTGCCACATGAGGGAAGTACAAGTGTCAGAGTTCCTGTTTCTGACTGTTTGGACATCAAGGACACTCACACAACCTGTGCTTCTGTCAGACAGCATCCCCATTAGTTTAAAGACTATTTGAATTAAGCTTGTGATTACACACATCTGACATGACTTAATGTACTTGTACAAATGTTCATTGTTCCTAGTCTATTATTTTCTTTTAGTACTGTTGGATGTTAATTCGCCGACGACACGACCACGGTGGGGCTCATCAGTAACAACGATGAGTCGGCTTACAGAGATGAGGTACAGCAGCTGGCTGCCTGCTGCGTGAGAACAACCTGTCGCTGAATGTGGACAAAACAAAGGAAATGATCGTCGACTTCAGGAGAACTCGCCCCACCCACACCCCACTCAGCATCCACGGCTCCACGGTTGAGACTGTAAAAGACACCAAGTTCCTGGGAGTCCACATCTCAGACGATCTCACCTGGACCACCAACATCACCTCCATTACCAAAAAGGCCCAGCAGGGTCTCCACTTTCTGAGACGGCTGAAGCGAGCCAACCTGCCCCCTCCCACCCTCACCGCGTTTTACAGGGGCACCATAGAGAGTGTCCTGACCAGCTGCATCTCCGCCTGGTTCGGTAACAGTACAAAGGATCATCAAAGCAGCTGGTAACATCATCGGAGCGTCTCTTCCGCCGCTGCAGGACATCTTCTATAAGCGCTGCATCAGAAGAGCCTCCTCCATCCGGCAGACGCTACCGCAGCATCAGGTCTCGATCCTCCAGGATGCGTGATAGCTTCTTCCCACAAGCCATCAGGCTCTTGAACACACTACCTGCGCTCATACTTCCCCCCACACACACTCGCACTGTGGACTAACTCTGTTGCACCTCTGCACTTTACACCTCATTGCTGCAATTATGCACATGCTGCTATACGGACTACATCTTCATGTTGCACTGAAACCAATAACTGTACTATCATTACTGTTATTTATTTGCACAGTCGGTAAACATGTATATATCACTGGTCACTTTTTAACACTTCGTTTTTAGCAAAAATTTTGTATCTTATTTATTTATATATTGTATTTCATGTGACTCATCTGTTTTTTGTTGTCTACTTTTATGTTGCACTGTGTAAACTGGAGCCACATCTTCTAGTCTCTCTGTATATCTGTACAATATATAGAAGAAATGACAATAAAGCTTACTTGACTTAATATTTTGAAGTTCTTATTACAATTTTCATTTGTGTCTTTCTGGGGAACTGCTTTGTTGTTATATGCCTTCTGAGAGTGTATCCTAAGTAAGGGGGGAATATGTTGTGTTCTATACATTCGGCAATAGGTGGCGACAGACTAAGCACCATCCTGTCGTGCTGTGTGATTTCGTTGCTTCTAGCCTTATTTATACTAACTCCAGTCTGCCACCATGCAACACAACAGGGTGGCATTTCTTTGTAGGACCACACAGTGTTCCCCAGAGGATACCTGACTGCCATTATGTACCAAGATGAGCTCCTCATACCCCTTGTGAGACCATATGTCAGTGTGGTTGGCCCTGGGTTCCTCCTAATGCAAGACTATTACATTTACATTTCAGTAGTTACAGGGAGTCCCCCTGGAGCACCTTAGGGTTAAATGTCTTGATCAGAGACACAATTTGTGTGATTTTGTTGTCAGCACATTCAACAATGTAAAGAACAAAGTACTTATAATATTTCAATGCAATAATATTATTCGCATTGTTGTAGTTTTCCCTTGCATATGTCAGACTAAAGTTACTTGTCAGAAAGCATTCTCTAAAGAGGAACTTCTTAAGCTGCCTTTTAAAAATTCTTAGCGACTGTGCTGTTCTGACTTCAGGGGGATGTTCATTACACCACCTATAGGCCAAGGCAGAGAAGAGTCTAGATGAGTTTCTTCTTTGTACCTTCAGCAGCATTACAATGTGTAGATGTCACAATGAACACACACAACTTGCCAAAAACTCCACTGCAGTTACAGTTCTTCCTTCCTCGCCAGAGTTAAGTCCTTCAGCTTTGCCAGTTACTATTTGCAATAGTCTCTCTCTGTTTTGATAAATTCTATAAATGTCTGTAAATGGAAGTTTTAAAATGTGAAAACAAATAAAGACAGACAACCTTAAAAATTCACAATATAGACAAGCTTTATTTTAGTTGTAGAAAGGAGAAAAAAAAAAAAAAAAAAAGTAATCCCTTGTGGGCGTGGCTGCATGAAGAAATGCATGAGTGTATGTGGAAATTTTACGAAAAATTTTTCATTTTTTTGTGGGGCTGTACAGTCAATGAAATAAAATGGGTCCTGAAGACCACACCAGGATTAAATCTGGATTTTTTTGTGCATTTTAGGGGGTTAGTGCAGCCATCAATAGTTCCATCTTGTAAATAAAATTCCTGCCTTCCATGCGGCTCCACTGCACTTCCCTGTAAGGCCCTCGAAGCTGTGCCCAGCGGGCATCCTGCATGACATCACACTTCTGATCCTTATTGAGGGACCGTGGGCACTGCACCAGAACCTTGCAGCCGGACTCTGGGCCACTGCGCACTGTGACAATGTACAAAAAAAACACAATTTCACATTTACATGCACACAGCAAATGACAAAATGTATAATAAAGTACAACTGATTGTATTACACTTTCTAAAAGAATTGTGAGAGAAATTGTGTGTATTTACCTGATATGGCATATTCTCCATTAGCAGATGCTACAGTAATGGCTGAAGCATTTCCAATATTCTCTATTGGTCCAAGTCCAACATGATTACTGAAGCTCAGAACATGCCACCCCATCACCTTTGCCAACTGCTGCACTGCATGAACCTGATGCTGGGACATCTACACACACAGTAAAGTGAAACATGGTACATTAATGTTTATCATTCAAAATATATAAATAAAATTTACAAAATAATAACAATACTCCTTCCCTCAAATACTCCCGATAGGGGTCGCCTAAGCGAATCAATTGGTTTTATGCCGGATTCCCTTCACATGCGTTCACAAGTAGTTAAATAAACAGATTTATAATTTGTAGTTCAGCTATCTAAAAACGAAAGATGGAAAAAAAATGGGGAAAGTGAGATGAAAAAAAATTATGGATTAGGGCTGGGAAATATATTTCTCATATTCATAATTATTTTTCTGATACTGTGAGAGCCTTATTATATTATAAAAAAAAAAAAATCATATCCTTCAAACTTAATTGCATTGGCTTCAGAGTCATGTCCAGCATCACCTTCACTGCTTTGTTTCAACTTTCTGGTTCACTAGGACCCCCAACTATGAATCCAATCTTTTTATTCACTATGTTGTAGTTTCTATACACAAGTCAGACAATAAGAAGGTTACAAGTTAATATAAATATTCTCTAAATAGGAAGGCCTTGAGCTGCTGTGTGAAAGTGCTCAGTGAAGTTAGAGTTATTAGGTATTTTCCAAATAAGATGGTAAATAGATACATTTTTCCTTGTCTGGAAAATGTATTGTGTACATCTTATAGTCCATAGTTCTCTACAAATCCATACAAATGGATTTGGATAAACGCGTATATATAAAAATGTATAAGTGATCACGATACAGAGTTACCATGAAGTTTGCCAGGGTCTTTCAGCTAACATTGCGGACCTTTTTTGTGGTGTTTGTATTTCCATTGTTCTGCATGTAGTAGGAGTGTTTCAAGTGAAAAGATACTGTGCTGTCTTCTAAGGCATCTTTTGAGTGCAACTTTATTTTGAAAGGTACAGAGTAAGAGACTTTTAGCGAGTGCTTTTATTTTGTACAGGAAGTTATGGTTCATATCCTGTTTCTTTATAATTCGTCAAGACCACACTAGAATTCATTTGTGTGTAATCTGTGTCCATCGCATGTAATCCATACTGTAATCATCACAGATGCAATGTCGTGAGTACATAATGTACATAAGTTAAAGTGTTAGGTTAATGTTAAAGGCATTATTTGTTTAAGAAAAGAAACGTTAATGTATGTTACAAAGACGATTTATTTATGATGGTTAAACACATACAGGATGGTTAATTTATGTTTTCTTGTGTTATAGTTTTCACTCTGTCTCTGTAAATGAATGAAAAGAGTCACAGTAAATGGCGTAAAGAAAACTTACGACCACTCAAGCCATTACAGGGAGTGCAGAATTATTAGGCAAATTAGTATTTTGTCCACATCATCCTCTTCATGCATGTTGTCTTACTCCCAGCTGTATAGGCTCGAAAGCCTACTACCAATTAAGCAAATTAGGTGATGTGCATCTCTGTAATGAGAAGGGGTGTGGTCTAATGACATCAACACCCTATATCAGGTGTGCATAATTATTAGGCAACTTCCTTTCCTTTGGCAAAATGGGTCAAAAGAAGGACTTGACAGGCTCGGAAAAGTCAAAAATAGTGAGATATCTTGCAGAGGGATGCAGCACTCTTAAAATTGCAAAGCTTCTGAAGCGTGATCATCGAACAATCAAGCGTTTCATTCAAAATAGTCAACAGGGTCGCAAGAAGCGTGTGGAAACACCAAGGCGCAAAATAACTGCCCATTAACTGAGAAAAGTCAAGCGTGCAGCTGCCAAGATGCCACTTGCCACCAGTTTGGCCATATTTCAGAGCTGCAACATCACTGGAGTGCCCAAAAGCACAAGGTGTGCAATACTCAGAGACATGGCCAAGGTAAGAAAGGCTGAAAGACGACCACCACTGAACAAGACACACAAGCTGAAACATCAAGACTGGGCCAAGAAATATCTCAAGACTGATTTTTCTAAGGTTTTATGGACTGATGAAATGAGAGTGAGTCTTGATGGGCCAGATGGATGGATTGGTAAAGGGCAGAGAGCTCCAGTCCGACTCAGACGCCAGCAAGGTGGAGGTGGAGTACTGGTTTGGGCTGGTATCATCAAAGATGAGCTTGTGGGGCCTTTTCGGGTTGAGGATGGAGTCAAGCTCAACTCCCAGTCCTACTGCCAGTTTCTGGAAGACACCTTCTTCAAGCAGTGGTACAGGAAGAAGTCTGCATCCTTCAAGAAAAACATGATTTTCATGCAGGGCAATGCTCCATCACACGCGTCCAAGTACTCCACAGCGTGGCTGGCAAGAAAGGGTATAAAAGAAGAAAAACTAATGAAATGGCCTCCTTGTTCACCTGATCTGAACCCCATTGAAAACCTGTGGTCCATCATCAAATGTGAGATTTACAAGGAGGGAAAACAGTACACCTCTCTGAACAGTGTCTGGGAGGCTGTGGTTGCTGCTGCATGCAATGTTGATGGTGAACAGATCAAAACACTGACAGAATCCATGGATGGCAGGCTTTTGAGTGTCCTTGCAAAGAAAGGTGGCTATATTGGTCGCTGATTGTTTTTGTTTTGTTTTTGAATGTCAGAAATGTATATTTGTGAATGTGGAGATGTTATATTGGTTTCACTGGTAAAAATAAATGATTGAAATGGGTATATATTTGTTTTTTGTTAAGTTGCCTAATAATTATGCACAGTAATAGTCACCTGCACACACAGATATCCTCCTAAAATAGCTAAAAATAAAAACAAACTAAAAACTACTTCCAAAAACATTCAGCTTTGATATTAATGAGTTTTTTGGGTTCACTGTTCAATAATAAAATTATTCCTCAAAAATACAACTTGCCTAATAATTCTGCACTCCCTGTATATGCAGGAAGAGTTTAACTAGCTGTATAGCTTCAGTTCCTGCACTGTAGTGAGGACAGCACAGTGAAAAGACAAGGAAAAGCTGGTGTTACATCGTGGTAAAATGGGTGGAAGACAAAGTGACAAGGCTTCGATGGTTAGTGGGAGAAGCTCCCGATCATCCATGTCTTCTGCCAGCGCAGCAATACGTGCACGTGCCAAAGCTGAGGCAGCAAAAACATGCCTTGCATACGCCAAACAAGAAGCTAAAGTCAAAATAGAAAAAGTAAAGACAGATGCTGAGTTAGAAGCACTTGTTATGTGTAGAGAAGCAGCGGCAGCTGAAGCTGAGGCAGCCGTCTGGGAAGAGGCAAATGTCACGAGAAACGGTTTGCTATTAGATGAAGCGGGTCCATCAGAAGAAGATAAAATTGAGCAAACGAGTAATTATATTGCTGACCATTTCAACTCGCACACAGAGAAAAAAGGTCTTCATGCATACTGCTCAATCCAAGAAGCAGTTAATCCTCCAACAGTTAGTCCTCACAACCCTTTTTACCAAGGATGTCGGACAGCATATGCTAATATCGTCAACCAGCATACACCAATAAATGACTGTGTCTATGTCACATCAGCAAATAGAATGGACAATCAGGCTGCGCAAGTAGAATCCAGTCAGCAAAGCTGTCTAAATGAGTGTCATTCCACTTCGAAAAAGTTGACACAGCCTTTTTTTCCCCACCATATGTCAACAGCTGGACACTTGGGGCAGTATTTAGCGCGTCGAGAACTGGTTAGTTCAAGTTTATACCAGTTTGATGACAAGCCTGAACATTTTCATGCCTGGGAGTCATCGTATGTTAATGTGACACAAGGACTAAACCTCGCAGCTACAGAGGAGCTGGACTTATTAGTAAAATGGCTCAGTAAAGAAAAGTCTCTTTTCGATCGACTGAGCAGTTTCCCAAGAGTTTCAGGCAAGGAACACACAAAGCTTAGAGAACTCGCAGATTTGTTAATGGAAGTACAGTGTATCAAGGAAGATGGATATCTCCCAGCTCTTTCCTACTTAGACACAGCACGTGGCATCGAACCAATCGTGGCCAAGCTACCTTACGGACTCCAAGATAAATGGGTTTCAACTGGTTCACGGTACAAGGAAGAGAACAGAGGACAGTTTCCTCCATTTGCCTTTTTTAGCAAATTCGTAGGTTCCGAAGCACGAAGAAGAAATTACCCTAGCTTTGCCATCTCAGGTGTTAGTGGCACACCTACAAAGCCTGACAAATTCCTTCCCAAAAGGCACAAGAAACCCCATTTCGGTCCATAAGACAAATGTAGCTTCAACATACACAAGCAGCAGCCCTGTGAAAAGCTATAGTGATTCAGATAAAACGTGCCCACTTCATGGCAAGCCTCACCCACTTAAACGGTGTAGAACCTACAGAGCTAATAGTCTAGAAGAAAGAAAAGCCTTTCTTAAAGAAAAAAAGAATCTGTTTTAAATGTTGCAGCTCTGTTGCTCATGCAGCAAAAGACTGTTCAAATGCAGTTACGTGTATAGAATGTGATAGCACTCACCATAACACTGCTATGCATCCCGGCCCAGCACCTCAAGCTCAAGCGGCTACAACTCCACCACATGATGGCGGGGAGGGAGAAGAGCACAGCAGCAGCAAAGCAGTTGTTAATTCCAGCTGCACAGAGGTTTGTGGCAGGGGACAAGCTGGCAGGTCATGCTCTAAGATTTGCTTAGTCAAAGTTTACCCTGATGGCCAACCAAGCAAAGCTATTAAAGCCTATGCCATATTGGACGACCAAAGCAATAGGTCGCTAGTAAAGTCTGCATTCTTTGAGCTCTTCAAAATAGAAAGCCAGCCCTACCCTTACTACTTGAAAACATGTTCAGGCTCAGTGAAATTATCTGGACGGACAGCCAAAGGGTTCGTGGTTGAGTCTCATGAAGGAGGAGTTGTTGTTCCACTTCCACCACTCAAGAGTGCGACGACATACTCGATAATCGGTCGGAAATCCCGACGCCAGATGTGGCTCGTCACCATCCCCATCTTTGTAAGATAGCTAAGCTTATTCCAGAGGTTGATCCTACAGCTGAGATACTCATGTTGCTTGGTAGAGATATAATACAAGTACATAAAGTGAGGGAGCAAGTTAACGGACCTCACAATGCCCCCTTTGCACAACGACTGGACTTGGAATGGGTTCTAGTCAGAGAAGTCTGCTTAGGGAGCACACACAAGCCAATGGTTAACTCATTTAAAACAACAGTGTTCGAAAATGGTCAACCTTCAATCTTCCAACCTTGTACAAACTTCCTGTGTATCAAAGAAAGGATAGATCCTGACACAGGGCCAAGGAAGAGAAACTTAAAAACTGACCAAGCTGCAGGAGAATTGTTAGGACGAAGGTCTTCAATCAAACGGAGCATGACTACAAACTGGCTCCTTCAATCGAAGATGACATCTTTTTGAAGATGATGGACAAAGAGGTCTACAGAAATGAGTCTAACAGTTGGGTGGCTCCACTCCCGTTCAGACAACCGAGACAACGCTTACCTAATAATCGTGAGCAAGCAGTCAAACGTTTAACATCACTCCAGTGCAGTCTTAAAAAAAAGAGACCAGAGATGTTACAAAAGTATGGAGAACGGTCATGCAGAGGTAGCGCCACCATTGGGACAGACAGAATGAAGAATGTTGGTTCCTTCCAACATTTGGGGTGTTCCATCCTCGAAAGCCAAGCCAAATCAGGGTGGTATTTGACTCGAGTGTTCTGGAGTTTCTCTTAATGATGTGCTTCTCACAGGGCCTGATCTTAACACGCTGCTTGGAGTACTGATGCGGTTGCGCAAGGAAAAGGTAGCTATACTAGCAGACGTACAGCAGATGTTTCACTGTTTCATAGTGCGCCCAGATCACAGGAATTACCTGAGGTTTCTGTGGTATAAAAACAATGACGTGACCAAAGAAGTCATAGACTACCGAATGAAAGTCCATGTTTTCGGGAACAGCCCGTCTCCAGCCATAGCTATTTATGGACTCAGGAGAGCTATCCGAGAGGGTGAGAGAGAACATGGGAGCAACACAGTTGACTTTGTGGAGCGCCACTTATGTGGACAATGGTCTTCATTCCCTTCCATCTGATGCTGAAGCCATTGATCTGCTCAGTAGAACGCAGTAGTCATTTGCCAAATCAAATGTCAAGCTCCACAAGTTTGCTTCTAATAGCCGAAAGGTCTTGGAAGCTTTCCCTCAGGAAGACCGCACAGAAGTTGAAGGGAATGTGGATCTCAGTGGGGAAGTTGTGCCCACTCAACGCAGTTTAGGTCTTCTGTGGGAAGTGACAAGTGACACGTTCACCTTTTCTGTGGCGAAAGACCTCAAGCCATTCACCCGTCATGGTTTCCTCTCCACGATAAATAGTATCTTCGACCCAATGGGGTTCTTGGCACCAGTTACGATCCAGGGAAGAGCTCTTCTAAGAGAACTCACAGCTGAACTGTCGGACTGGGACACGCCGCTCCCTGAAGATAAGATTGGCAGGTGGAAAGTCTGGCACGACTCACTAGAGAGGCTAAAGATACAGTCATGTACCACGTACATATACGCAGACTTCTTTAGCCAAAGTACACGTACAACTCTGTACCTTTTCTGATGCATCTACCAAAGCTATTGGTGCTGTGTACCTGAGAACTGTACAAGAGAACGGAGAAGTGCAGGTCGGATTTGTGATGGGAAAGTCCAAGCTTGTACCTCTGTCTGAACCAACGATTCCAAGACTTTGTGCAGCCGTTCTAGCTGTGGAAATGGTAGACATGATTAAAGATGAACTGGATTTAAAGTTGGATTCCACAAAATTGTACACCGACAGCAAGGTAGCTTTAGGTTACATACACAATGAATCGAGATGCTTCTATGTGTATGTCCATAACAGGGTTCAGCGCATTCGTCAAACTACAAAGCCTGAACAATGGCATTATGTGCGCACGGAGGACAATCCTGCGGACCTCGCATCAAGGTCTGTTCCTGCTTCGCTCCTGGCAAAGATGACGTGGTTTACAGAACCTCAATTTCTCATGAACATGCCTAATGAATCGGAGCAGGCTCAACCTTTTGATCTAGTTAAACCAGAGCTGGATGTGAATGTCCGTACTTCAGTGAGAAGCTATGTAACAGAATTACGAGAGAAGAACCTCAAAGCGGAATGCTTTCAAAGATTCTCTAGTTTGAGTTCTCTCATTCGGGCCATAGCATTCTTAATACACAATGCAAGGTCTCACATTCATTCGAAGCGCACTGATTAGTATAGCGATTCACGTGGGCGCTAACGACGTCCGGCTACGCCAGTCGGAAATAACTAAAGATAATTTTATAGAGATGCTTGAACTGGCTAAAACGATGTCGGATAAAGTAGTCTGCTCTGGCCCATTACCGCAGTTTCGGCGTAGCGACGAGACCTGTAGCAGGCTCCTCGACATAAATCACTGGTTGTCGGAGTGGTGTCCAAAAAATAAAGTGGGCTTTATTATTAACTGGCCAACATTTAGGGGGAAGCCTGGTCCTTTTGGGCGAGACGGCATCCACCCCAACTGGGCGGGTGCCACTCAGTTGTCTAAAAAATTGGCTCATAGTCTTAGAACCAAAAAACAACACTGACTCGCCAGAGCCGAGACCAGGCAGCAGACAGACCGGCTAAACCAAGCGTCTGCCATTTGCGTAGAGCCGCCACCCAGCGTGTACAATATTGACACTGTGTCTTTACATCGCTCTATTAAAACAAGAGATTCTACAAGAAACATTAATAAAACTCATAAATATGCTGACACTGTGTCTGTTCCACGGGCTGGACGGGGTGTCTGTTTCGGGAACTTACTACCCGTTACTATCACTCCTTCTGAACCTACCACCAGCACCCCTGACATAAGAATAGGATTATTAAATGTTAGATCTCTCACACCTAAAACACTCATCGTTAATTAAATTATTACAGATCAGGGATTCGATGTACTGTGCCTGACCGAAACTTGGTTAAAACAAAACGAATTTGTAGCATTGAACGAGTCTAGTCCTCCTGGATACAGCTATGTACACCAACCTCGCTTAACTGGAAGAGGAGGTGGCGTCGCAGTAATTTATAAGGATAACCTCGGTATTACTCATAAACCCGGACAAGGATTTAACTCTTTTGAGATTCTACATACCAATATAACTCATGTAGTCTCACAAAATAAAAATCCTAAATTCATTCCATTGATTATTATTTACAGACCCCCTGGACCTTATTCTGACTTTCTTAGTGAATTTACAGATTTTGTCTCCAACTTAGTTGTATCTGTGGATAAAGCCCTAATTGTCGGCGACTTTAACATCCACTGTGATTAATTAGAAGACTCACTAAGAACCACATTCCTGTCTTTATTAGACTCAGTTGGAGTTAACCAACATATAACAGGACCTACTCACGAAGGTGGTCACACGCTCGATCTTGTGTTGACCTTCGGTTTAAATATAGAAGATATAGTTACTCTTCTGCAATCTGAAATGATCTCAGATCATTTCCTCATCGCTTTTAAAATATGTCTCAGACACAACAAACTCAATCCCCCTCGTTATAGAGACAAACGGACAATTACATCAAGTACGGCACAGAGGTTTATTAATACCTTACCAGATTTATCAACGCTGATAAACTCACAGTCAAACCCCGCTGAACTTGACCAAGCGACCAAATGTCTAGAATTAACACTGCGTAGTACGTTAGATATAGTCGCTCCCCTCAAAAGGAAGATAGTAAGAGATAAAAACTTAATTCCTTGGTATAATGATCACACGCGCTCGCTTAAGAAGACCGCACGGAAATTAGAACGCAAATGGCGTCAAAGTAAATTAAACATATTCCGAATAGCTTGGAAGGAGAGCCTACTTAACTATAAGAAGGCACTTAGCGCGGCTCGATCAACGTATCTGTCCTCGTTAATAGACAAAAACAAAAATCCCGGATTCCTGTTTAAAACTATAGCCAAACTAACCAGGAATAAGACAGAAATGGATGCGACCACTCAATATCATAATAGTAGCGACGATTTTATGAATTTCTTTAATACTAAAATTGTCGCAAATAGAGAGAAGATTAAAAGCACAACAAATAGCTCCGCCGATATTTCCATGGAAAATAATCTTCTAATAGACGACCACCGATTAGAACGATTCAACCCTATTAAAGAGCATGAATTAATCAAATTAATCTCGACATCAAATCAATGTACTTGCACTTTGGATCCGATTCCAACAAGGTTCCTTAAGCAAATAGCACCCAATGTTATAAAATCTATCCTCAAAATTGTTAACTCGTCGCTTAGCACCGGCCACGTACCAAGTTCGTTCAAGGTAGCAGTAATTAGACCCCTGATTAAAAAGCCAGATCTTGATCGCAGTCAGCTTTCAAATTATAGACCGATATCCAACCTTCCGTTCATATCAAAAATCTTACAAAAAGTTGTAGCCCAACAGCTGAGCGCATACCTAGACTGTAACAACATCCATGAAGTATATCAATCAGGATTTAGACCTCATCATAGCACTGAGACAGCGCTGGTTAAAGTGGTTAATGACCTGCTGTTGGCCTCTGATCAGGGACGCATCTCGCTGCTTGTCCTGCTTGATCTGAGTGCAGCGTTTGACACTATTGATCACGCTATTCTCCTTGCCAGGTTAGAGAATGTTATCGGGATTAAGGGAACAGCCCTTGAATGGTTCAGATCATATTTGACCAACCGATATCAGTTTGTGGACATCAATGGTGTTTCGTCTTTACATAGTAGAGTTTGGTGTTCCACAAGGTTCTGTCCTAGGTCCGTTACTTTTTTCTCTATACATGTTACCTTTAGGCGACGTAATCCGCAAACACGGTATTAGCTTTCATTGCTACGCTGACGACACACAGCTGTATCTGTCAGCAATGCCAGATCAGAGGCAGCAGCTGAACAATATAGAGAATTGTCTGAAGGACATTAGACAGTGGATGCTCACCAACTTTCTCCTGTTAAACCCTGACAAGACAGAAGCGCTTGTACTTGGGCCTCAAGCAGCCAGGCATAAACTGGCTGACTACACAATAACCCTGGATAGCCTTTCTATCTCACCGAGTATTGAAGTGAAGGATCTAGGCGTCATCATTGATGCAGGTCTCTCATTCAGTTCGCATGTAGATAATGTCACTAGAATAGCATTCTTTCACCTTAGAAATATTGCGAAAATAAGAAATATCATTTCAATGCATGATGCAGAAAAGTTGTTCCATGCATTTATTACATCAAGGTTAGATTACTGCAATGCATTACTGTCTGGATGCTCTAGTAGGTGCATGAGTAAACTCCAGCTAGTACAGAATGCTGCAGCCAGAGTTCTAACCAGAACCAGGAAATTTGACCACATCACCCCAGTCTTACAATCACTGCACTGGTTACCCATCAAATTTAGGATTGACTACAAAATCCTACTTTTAACCTATAAAGCTCTAAATGGTCTCGCCCCACAGTACCTGAGTGAACTTTTGGTTCTTTACGAACCGCCACGCCCCCTTCGATCAATGGGTGTGGGGTCACTACTGGTACCAAAGGTGCAGAAGGTCACAGCTGGGAGCAGATCCTTCTCCTATAGAGCTCCGCAGTTGTGGAACAGCTTGCCTGTCAGTGTCCGGGATTCAGACACAGTCTCAGTGTTTCAATCCAATCTCAAAACCTATCTGTTTTCTCTGGCTTTTTGCTAAAGTCCTAGACCCTCATTTGACTTGATTTTGACGCAGTGTCAATTATAAAGTCCAGTTTATCACACAGTCCCCCTGTTAGACACAGACAAAGTTAAATTCACCAGTTAGGCTGTCCTAGTTAGGGTACCGGACCACTGTAGTACCAATATACCATTATAACCACATATTTCAGTATCGGTCGTACAGTGCAACCGTCTGCCGCTGCTTGTTTGTTTTTCTCCGAGACACGGAATCAAGCACCCAGACTACTGGCAGACCCCAGTGATCAGACCAGCAAATAAATCCTGGTTCCTGACAGCTGCTTTACAAGGACAAAACATGAAACAAACCAGAGGGTCACCACAGCCACCACCACCGTTACAACTACAGCTTCAGGGATCTTCAAATGGACCAGTAACATCATTATGGACACGTAATCTAGACCATAACACTGACTACATCCTGGACTTCTCCAACCCTACAACCGTAGGACTTATCATTATATCATATCCAACCCTGCACTGACACCATTTGCAGGCTCACTCTACCCTGGAAAGGGGTCCCTCTCTGTATCACTCCTTCCCAAGGTTTCTTCCTTTCCTTTTTTCTCTCTCCTAGAGTTTTTTTTGTGTGGAGTTTTTCATTGTGTGCAGAAGGGTCAAGTGTGGGGGGTGTCAACTGTAGGGCCTGTCAAAGCCCATTGAGACATGCTGTATGTGATTTTGGGCTATATAAGAAATAAATGTTGTTGTTGTTGTGTAAAGGGTGGCATAACACACAATATTCTATGCACATTAATGTCAGAAGTAGCAGCAATCATCAACGCAAGACCACTAATCCCAGTTTCAGATGATCCTGAGGACCCATTCATCTAATCACCTTCAATGCTGTTAAACCAGAAGGTTGAAGTCCCACCTATACCGGGAGACTTCATAGACAAAGATCTTCTCACCAAACAGTGGAGACAAGTGCAGGTTCTTCCCAATAGATTCTGGACTCGTTGGAGGCAAGAGTACCTGCCAACTTTGCAGTATCGTAGGAAATGGAACAAGTCACACCGGAACTTGCAAGATGTTTTATTTCATATTATTTTCATTTCATTATTTCATTTCAAACAAGTAAGTGGAAAATACCACAAGTAAGTAGAAATATCTACTCTGCCTTTTTTAAATTTTCCACTTTTTTGTTTGTGCACCTTAGCATACATTCACTGCCATCTGAAGTGCAAGACATTTTTCTGTCATAACCTGAGTGATGTCATGGTCCATGGTTGATTAACATGCTCATACATGTACAGAATCCTCACTGAATTATAGAACAAAAAGTGAATTGTGTGCCAGGGTTCACAGGTAATTAAATGTTTTTGCACAATAAAAGCAGGAGGACAATGGAGCTGATGGCCTCTCCACTGGAGGTTGGGCCAAAAATCGCTTGCTAAAAGTTGCTCCCTTTCACCCCAATAGAAGCGTACGCCGCAGATAGAGAGCCAACGACTAAGTATCTCGAGTCGCCTTCAGAGCTTCCTGTGTTTCATCACTCTTGACATGCTTCGTAGCATTCAAGAATGGACTATCCAACATGCACAGCAAATGGAGCATGCTCAGCTCTTCCCGTCAAAGACTCGCTGCTGTTTCCTGCAGTATATTGCAACTAAACCTGATAAGTTTTGGGTGGCTTGCGACCTAAAATCCAAGTACATTTGCAATGTCCTCCCATATCTTGGCAAGGACCCCAGTCGTCCCAGTGGGGAGACACTGCCTGAAAATGTAGTGATGAGGCTGATGGAACCATTCCTAGACAAGGGCAGAAATGTTACCACAGACAATTTTTTCACATCGCTGTCACTTGCACAAAAACTGCTTAGCCGGAAAACTACCATCCTCGGCACAGTCAACAAGATTGGCCAGCATGGCCCCGCCTTGTTTACATGACAAAAGCATCTGTTCACAGGCGATTAAGGATATTAGTTAAAAGTCTTCCAGTCAATTGACTATCCTGTGGGTTTTATAAGCCAAATGGCTGGTCTCTGGGACTTATAGTGTTAAAGACAGACAAGCTGCCCGCAATGACTGGCCTATGGCTGTGATTACGAAAGCGTTCCCTGGAGGGGACGGGAAGGTACGAAAGGTGGAGTTAAAGACAACCAATCAGGGACACTCAAAGACCTTTCTCAGACCAGCTTCGGAGGTTGTTTAGCTTTTGGGTAAAGACTAGTATGTATAAGCTCTGGTTAGTGACCCCACAGAGATCAGGCGGGGAGTGTGCTGCCTTCTAAGGCATCTTTAGAGTGCAACTTTATTTTGAAAGGTACAGAGTAAGAGACTTTTAGTGAGTGCTTTTATTTTGTACTGGAAGTTGTTGGTTTATATCCTGTTTCCTTATAATTCGTCAAGACCACACTAGAATTCATTTGTGTGTAATCTGTGTCCATCGCATGTAATCACCACAGATGCAATGTCGTGAGTACATAATTTCATAAGTGTTAGGTTAATGTTAAAGGCATTATTTGTTTAAGAAAAGAAACGTTAATGTATGTTACAAAGACAATTTATTTATGATGGTTAAACACATACAGGATGGTTAATTTATGTTTTCTTGTGTTATAGTTTTCACTCTGTCTCTGTAAATGAATGAAAAGAGTCACAGTAAACGGCGTAAAGAAAACTTACGACCACTCAAGCCATTATTTGCAGGAAGAGTTTAGCTAGCTGTATAGCTTCAGTTCCTACACTAGTGAGGACAGCACAGATACGGTTTCGTCCCTGTATTGGCCAGGGAGCCCATGGAGTGGTTTGGAGTGGGGAGAATATTTGTGGAGAGAGTAACCGTGTTGGAATGTTTACTGTAGATATTCTGCCCTGGTCTTATGTTTTGGTGGTAGGTCATTCATTGTGTGCTCTCCCATATATATTCTCCCAATTGTGTCTGTAGTGTTCCTCCTATTAGTTTAGATTACATTTTGAACAGAAAATGATGCTATGTTCTCAAAAACAGCTTCTCAAATCAATTTATTCATGTCTCGCATTATGAAAAAAATCCAAGACTATTAAAATTGCTTCTCAAATTTGTCGGTTTATGGTACTTTAATTCTGTATTCCACATAGGCCCTGATACATATTCATTCATTTAAAAGGAGCACTACCCAGTCCCAAGATGGCGACTCTATTCATGCATTTGGTCCCATAGACACCCCATTCAATGAGACATCTAGTGTAAATATCTATGATCTCTACCTGTGACAGTAGAAAGTCCTGCAATTCCTGTTCCTGGTGTGAAAGAGTCACCACTCTTCCATCTCTGTGTACAACTCTGATCTGTTCAACTCCAATGTTCAACTGCAGCTGAATTGACCTAAAAAGACACAAGACAAGAACAATATTGCATGTACATTCCCTCTGAAATGCATGTGAAGAATGGTCTTACTTGCAGATCTGTTCATAGCCCTGTGATGTGATGAGAACTTTAACACTTGATTCATAAACATCATTAATATTGGACCAGTGTGCCTGAATCTGGGGGTCCTCGATACGACTTGCCAAGCTGTCAATGGTCCTTGCAGTTCTGTGAAAGAGAAAGCAGCACATGCATCATCTTCTGTATGTCAGCTGTTCTGTACTACACTTTCAAACGGTCCTGAAACATGGGTGTGTACAATGTTTCTCTCTCCACAAGGTAGTTGAGTTAAGGTGAGAGATAATAAAACAGACTTACTGACATTTTTGTCTGTAGTGTTATTTCCCCTACACATCTGTATTTTACCAGACCTTATGCTTATATAATTTCAAATGTTCAAAGCAAATGATTTGTTCTATTGACAAATATATTCATCAACATTTGGACCAAATAAAATTAACCAAATCAGGATCTTATTTTGCATATTTTATTGATGCTCCTTCAAAATCCATAAATCTGTTGATGGAAATTACTGCACTGGTCCATTGTTACAACCAAAGGCAACCTGGGCACATGGTTACGGGTGTGGCTCATAATATCTAACATACAATGCATCTGGAAAGTATTCAATGGGCAGTGGTGACAACTTCACTTTCACTTCAATCACAGCACATCACTTTTTCCACATTTTCTTATGTTACAGCCTTATTCAAAAATTGATATTTTTTTTCCCCCTCAGAGTCACAAAACACCCCATAATGACTATGTGAAAAGTTTACTTGAGGTTTTGGCAAATAAAAAAAAAACAAAAAAAAAAAAAAACACTGAGAATGTACATGTACATAAGAATTCACAGCCTTTGCCATGAAGCACAAAAATTGGGCTCAGCTGCATCATCCTTAAGATGTTTTAGCAGCTTAATTGAAGTCCGCCTGTGGGGATAAAACAAAACAAAACAGTTGATTGGATCGGATATGTAAAGACACAGACCTTTCTATATAAGGTCCCACAGTGGACAGTTTATGTCAGAGCACAAACCAAGCTTGAAGTCAAAGGAATTGTCTGTAGGCACAAATCTGGGAAAGGTTACAGAAAAATCTCTGCAGCTTTGAAGGTCCCAATGAGCACAGTGGCCTCCAATCATACGCAAGTGGAAGAAGTTCAAAACCACCAGGACTCTTCCTAGACCTTCCAGCCACCAGGGGAGATTGAGGGAGAAATGCCTTAGTCAGGGAGGTGACCAGGAACATGATGGACACGGTCAGAGATCCAGAGGTCCTCTATGGACAGAGGAAAACCTTCTAGAAGGAAAAACCTCTCTGCAGCAATCCACCAATCAGACGGAAGACACTCCTTAACAAAAGGCACATGGCAGTCTGCCTGTAGTTTGCCAAAAGGCACCTAAAGGACTCTCAGACCATGAGAAACAATATTCTCTGTTCTGATGAGACAAAGACTGAACACTGGTATGAATGCCAGGCATCATGTTTGGAGGAAACCAGGCACTGCTGATCACCAGGCCAATATCATCCCAGTGAAGCATGGTGGTGGCAGCATCATGCTGGGGGATATGTGTCAGCTGCAGGAACTGGGAGCCTAGTCAGGATATGACTGCAGCAATGTACAGAGGCATCCTGAATGAAAACCTGCTCCAGAGTGCTCTTGAACTAGACTGGGGTAATCTTTCAGAAGGACAACAACCCTAAGCACACAGCAAAGATATCAAAGGAGTGGTTTCAGGACAATTGTGAATGTTCCCATCCAACCTAATGGATCTTGAGAGGTGCTGCAAAAAGGATAGGTGTGCCAAGCTTGTGGAATCACAAGGCTGTAATTGCTGCCAAAGGAGTGTCGACAAAGTATTTAACAAAGGCTGTGAAGACATGGAACATGGAGACATGTACATGGAATTTGTCTTTTTTTTCCATTTGTAATTAAATGGCCAAAACCTCAAGTAAATTAGATCTTGGTGACCCTCTTTGTTTGAGTGTGTGTACCTTCTTCTCAGGAAAATATGCTTAGCCTGTTTGATGATTTTCTCCAACAAACCCTCATTTTGTTGTAGACTGTTGATCTGGTTCTTGTTGTAGGCAAGAGGGCCAGCCAGTCGCAGGCGTTTGTGCATAAATGGAGCACTTGCTGGGTGAGGCATCATAACAGAGCTCAGCGTCTGTTTATGGAACTTCACAAACAATAGATTACACAACAGTTAGTTTATACCTGGCATTCTGATAACCTTTAAGTCTTTTATTGAAGCCTTTCAGCAATTGTGTAATTAGATCAATAATAGCAGTCAGGCTGTTCTTTAACATGTCAGTGTAAATCATGCTGCTCCCAAACATGGCCAAATGGGGAGGGTTACATGAGCAAAGACACCTGGTAAAAAACCTTTACCATACCAATATGCTCACAACAAGTGAATATTCCTCACTGGGTTGAGACCCAGGTTAACAATGGTCCAAAAAAGGACACTTAGCTGAGAGGGTGCTAGTGAAATGATGAGAAGGTGTGTCTGGAGGCAGGAAAAATGGAAAGACAATGGAAGTGAGGGTAGAGGCTATTTAAAATAAATAAATAAATAAAATATCGCTTGGAGATTAGCCATTTAGATTAAAAGAAAAGAGTGGCTATAAACGGTGATCAATGTATAGAGTGCTTTGGCCATTCTGTTTCGCTAAAACGTTTATATAATATATATACCAAATGATTTACATTTACAGCATTTATCAGACGCCCTTATCCAGAGCGACTTACAATCAGTAGTTACAGGGACAGTCCCCCTGGAGCAACTTAGGGTTAAGTGTCTTGCTCAGGGACACAATTGTATTAAGTGGGATTTGAACCTGGGTCTTCAGGTTCATAGGCGAGTGTGTTACCCACTAGGCTACTACCACTACTGCCGAGCTGATGTGTCAGCTCAAAAGGTAATGCCACTGTTTAAAGCCAGTGCTCTGCACCACCCTCACGATCCCACCACATAATGCATTTTACACCTCATTATTATTTTGGTTAAACAAAAAAAAAATGTCTCCGGATATCTTCTACTATTTATATAGTGCCAACAAGCAAGCAACAAGCACTGACAGTCAAAGCTTTAATTAGAGGGCAATTTAAATGAGCTTTTAATGGACCATAAATTTGATCAATTTGACAAATTAAATCAAATAACTTAAAATAATTAAATAGGAAAACAGAATCAACTACTCTAGTAGTGATAGGTACTTATTTTAAAATATGTAACAAATTTTTTTTTTTTTTTGATCAGATCTTGATGCACACTGCTTGATAAACGCTGCATTAGGTATCATTTTCACCACCAAGCAACGCTCCTTTAGGAGGACCTTCTTTTTGCTGTGGTCACATTTTTGACACTTAAAAAAAAAATAATAAAATCCAAATCTCTAAACATAAAGGTATCATGAAATTGATTTGATAAAAACAAACAATAAATAACAGAGTTAATGTAAATCTATTTTTATGTAACGTGTACCTCTCTGATAAGCTGGTGTAAATTGTGTTCCAAGACATACAGATGATCATCTGGTCTGTCTGGTGAACAGCGCTGTGCCTTCTCTCCAGTTGAGTGGCAAAGAGATATAGAGAGTTGTAGCCCTGCATAAATACATCACATATACAGGGCTAAACTGACATTTTCTGAGCAATTCAGGGACACAATGTAATTATATGGGGCTTGCAACCATCGGGTTAACAGGCAAGTGTATTACCCACTTTGTTACTACATAGATTTTACTCTCACTTTGCTATGTGGATGTCAATCTTGTGCCCATGTGTGTTTCTGTGTGCAAGCACATACCAGGGAAAGGTTGTGAAATGATCTGGTTCTTCACCACAATGTGAGGAATCTGAGATTTTATCTGCACGGCCTCTCTGGAGAGCTGAGCCAAAATCTCCTTACAAAGTAAGACATTTTGTGCTGCTTCGAGCTTTGCATGCCATGACTGTGAACCTGAAAAGAGACAGCAAAAATGAATGAATGGAATAGGATATCGTGGATGGATATTGGATATTAGTACCGTGGAACTGTCACTCTACCTCACACACAGATGCGATCAAACCTTTTTAAAAAAAAGTAGGTTGTCAGGCTAAACATTAGCAAGGCATTAATATCCGAGATCTGTACCTGCTTTAGTTTTAGATTGCTTCCTGAACAGGTTCACTGTTCCAAGATCTCCGATGTCTGGAGCCTGTTTCTGTATAGACACCTGAGAGAGAGAAAAAAAAGGAGGATGCAAAATATATATAAAATAACAACTGAAAAATAAAAAGGGGGTTTGCAAGAAGCACCGCTTATCCAGCACTGACTGGGCACATGCAGTCATATTTAAGCATAAACTCATTCCTGAACAGGACCAGGGCATGCTCGGTCCAAATTGTTTTGGTTTATCTTTTAAAGAATAATGAAACAGAAACAACCAAATGGAGAGACATCGTGAATTAAAATGACACCAAATTTTTACTTTGTGAGATTATTTAACATTAATAAGAGTTCCCCTAGCCTTTCTGTGGTCCTGCAGTGGCTAGAAATGGTGATATGTATAAAAAGTGCTTTGGCCATTCTGCTTTGCCGTTCAGAGAGCGGCAGCTCAGATGGCTGGATCAGGAACTTGCCCCATAATCACAAGGTTGCTGGTTCAAATCCGAGCCGCCAAGGGGGCCTTTCATGGTTGCCCACTGCTCACTAAGGGTGATGGTTAATAGCAGATGACACATTTCTATGTGTGCACTGAGAGCTGTGCTGAGGTGTGTTTTACAATCACTTCACTTTCACTAAAGAACCAGTGGGTTAATTTTATTTTATATGGAAAAAATGCAGACACGACTTCCTGTCTAAAAAATCAAAAGCAAAAAAACTTTGTCATGGGTCCTTTTCAGAAAACATTGTGTTGCATCAACTTTTGTTACATTAATGTTTTCATTACGTATTTTGTGTTTTTAATCAGTTTGTTAGGTAGAAAAGCAAATACGAGTTTGATCCCCCCTAACAAAGCACTGAAAAACACACCCATAATCAATTACCTACATTCTGCATGTCAATTTACATTATTTATCAGGCGCCCTTATCCAGAGCGACTTACAATCAGTAGTTACAGGGACAGTCCCCCTGGAGACACTCAGGGTTCAGTGTCTTGCTCAGGGACACAATGGTAGTTAGTGGGACTTGAACCTGGGTCTTCTGGTGAGTGTGTTACCCACTAGGCTACTACCACCCTGGGGGGCATGTGGGGGAACTATTTCTGTGTACCTTGATGTAGGCAGATCCCTGGAGATCACTAGGAATCTGAACAGTGAGGGGGCAATAATCCTCAGGAATTTTCTTATCCAAGTCGATGTCTGTGTTCTTTATCACCTCAAATGTTCCAAGGTGGGGGAACAGGGAACCTACAACATTATATAAGAGGGTCAGGGTATGCATGTTTCAAGTGAAGCATTAATAGTAATGAGTAAGTTTGTGTGTACCTGCACTTCTATAGCTCAAGTCTCCGAGAATTTTGTCCCCAACTTTGCGCAGTTTCCACTGAGAACGCAGGCGCAGCAGCTCAGAGTTGAAGTCTCTCTGTCTACGGTTCTCCTGGTTCTCACATACACTCTTACTCAGACGCTCAGCTCCTTTCAGCAGAACGCTAGCTGCTGTCGCCAGAGCACGCTTCTTACTCACCAGCTGCAGAACCTGGGGGGTCTACATACACAAACACTAAATTAATAACCAAACACTGTAAGAAAAACAAAGATTGTTATTGTTACAGTTATAAGAACTGTAGAATAAAAAAAAATCCCCACTATTACGGTCAAAGAAAACAGTTTTGAGAGTGGTTAGCATGTTGCAGAAAGGCCATCAAAAATAATCAGGTTACCTTGGTGGCAGTGTTGTCTTGGGAGACAGGGTCCAGGGCCATATATTTCTTTTCCTTGACAATAGAGAGGACATCATGCAGAACACACATCTCAGTGAGAGCACTCCGAAGGGCAGTCCGCACAGAGTCCCATGGCCACAGGGATGGCTGGAAGTGCAGCATACCTACAACAAGCAACATTGCTGAGGCCTGTAATCAAACTAATGCCCGCTAAGCTGTCACTACTGATTGTAAAGCAAATAAATATATTTGAGGTGTTTCACATCAGGTCTAAACCAAGGTATTGACCAATATAATGTATAATTAAAATAATAATAAAGTCTGATCTTTCATGTCTTTATTGAAAACAACCATAAACAACCCCGGGGAAAAAGTATGTGAACCCTTTCAAGATTTTTTTTAGTAGTCATGTGCATACTTATAGCACTACAACAAGCAGTGAAATGAATCTCTGTTTTTGGTGTGTTGTTAAAAATAAAGTTATTCAAACAAATCAAATAAAACAAGGTGGAAAGAAAACTGAATAAAAGAGGAGTAGGTGGGGGTCATTTTCACTGGGCGTTCACTTCTTGGTAGAAAAGAAACAGACCCAAAATGTCTCCATTGGCAAATCACTTGCCTAGCTGCAGACTAGCAGACTGCAGTATATGGATATATTTAGTATACATAGTGTAGAATACATATGATTATATATATGACATAATAGGATAATAATAATTGTAGTAGTGGTAGTCAATACCCTTGACTTAAAATGTGATCTTATCTTGCACTGATTCTGGCAATAAAAGAAAGAAAGAATATGTGTATAGTCACCCTCCTCTTGGCAGTCCTCCTCTGCCTCCACCTGAGGTTGCTCCTGTTTCCACTCACTCTCTAAGCTGGTTCCTTCCTCCACCTCAGATTCGTCTGATTGATTGAAGTCAATCCTCTGAGCCATTTTGGCCAAGTTTTGGGACAGCGAGAGAGGTGGGACGTATGTCTCCATCCCATCCAGTGAGACTTCCTGTACTTGCTTCTCACATAGTGATTCTATACTAACACGAACTGCTGGTCCACCCGACATTGTTCCTGCTGGAGACAGACACACATTTTTAAAACTAGACACTTATAAAGCTGGCTGTGGCTTACAGTGGTACAAAAAAGCTCTTTCAGTAACTTACGAATGCATTTCTAAGGCTGCACCAATAGATGCATACATCTGCAGCCCACACTTTTAAAAACCCGTAAACTGATATGTATTAGATCAACAAACAGAAAACATTTTATAATTACATTTTCATTCATGTCCACATGATCGCCAATCAATTTAAACCAATATCAGCTACTTAATTATGTCCCCATTTAACAACCAGGAGAAAAAATAACAAAAGTGTGAACATGACTTCTACTCATGACGTTTTAATAGTACATCCTCTAGAAATGTTCATCTAATGCACCACGAACATGTTTTATATGCAAGACGGCATAAAACTGTGAAGTAGATTTGAACCAAAACACAGGAACTGACAAAAATCATATCACGCAAAGAAACAATGCGCAAACAGAGAAAGCCCGAATCCGACAGACCGTATTAGCTTAGCCTGCTTCAGGAGTAGTTCCTCCATAAATTCTCTTTTTAAAAGAGAAAATGTACAAGCTCACAATGTTCCACATGGCGCACTGAATTCTTGAATTGAATTAAACAGAATACATCTTACTTGAATAAGAGCTGCGTTGCTCCTCCCGCAAAAAGGCCGAACAAATATCGCGATGTGAGACGTTGACAGACGTTGACGTAAGATCGGACGCGTCCATTTTATGACGAAGGTGGCCATACGTTGAAAACGAAGTCACTAACGAAACGTAGCCTTCTAGGATATGACTAAGAGCATATGTCGCTGAAATTTATCGTGTAGTAAGGCATGGGTTTTTAAAGTTTTAATTATGTCAGTGTTTTTCGGACCGCTAATTAATAATGCTGCGGAAAGCTACATATCCGTTAAAGATGACGTTTTCAATTCCGGAAATGACATCACAGTTGACGAACCGCTGGTACAGATTTCGAATTTAACGGACGTTGGAGTCCAACGTTTGTTCCTACGTTGTGAATTAGACTTTAAATCGAGCCGAAGGTTTATAGTTAGAAGCCTTATAGTATATGTTGCCCCGTTGCGGTTTTATTCTGTCATGTCGTGTACGTCTAACCTCAAAACACCGAGGTAAATCTAGTTGTTAAAGGGAAAAGCTGATTGCGTTAGTGTAAAGATGAAGAGAAGGAGCAGGCAGGTAAGTCTCAGCCCTAATGAGGCGACCGAGCTGGTGCGGGAGGAGCTGCATCGGAGGCGGAAGCTCAGACTTCAGCAGGTATTAAATCGCTTTCAAAACGGCCTTTGAATACGTAAACTTATTGGACAGGATTTATCATCCTTCACGCGTTAACTATTGCAATCACGCTCATTTAAAATCTTAGTGTAGAATAATTGTCACCATAATTATGAGTCTTGTGCAGCTGTGTGTGTGTGTGTATGTTCCGTTTGAATCTGCAGGTTCGCGATCAGGAGCGACGTATTGCCCTGCAGGTACGGTGTGAGGTGCGCAATCGTCGGGAGCAAGAGCTGCACAAACTCCAAGAGAAGCTGAAGGAGACCTGGCAAGAGGAGCAGCAAGATCTCATCCGCGACCTGCAGCTCCAGTATGTGCATTGCCAAGCCAGGGCAGGGACTGCTCAGCGCAGTGCATCAGAGAACGTATGTACCAGACACATTGCCACGAACTAAATCTTATTCCTTTGGTCAAATGGGTGCAGTGCAGTGGGGGCCTGGTGGGTAAGGAAGTGGACCCGTAATCTGAAAGTTTCTAGTTCTAACAGTTCAACATCAGGAAAAATCCATTCTTGTCTAAGCAACCTGAAGAGTAAGTGTACCATATTTAGTATTGAAATGTCTGTGGTTGCCTTTGTGTTTCCATAGCAGCCTGACTCAGTGGGGCTTGCTCAGAAGGAGGAGGATCAATGGCAGCGGGCCTATAAGAGACACACACATGCTCTGAGAGAACTTCAACATGCCACACAAGCCCAGCAGGAGCAGGACAACCGGTACACAAACAGCATGAGTGCACACGCAAGTAGCCGCACTGTTCTCTTCAAATCCAATAATTTCTTGTGTAATTCAAAGTCATTTTTACTTTCCTTATGGGCTGATAAAACAAAATTCCAAAAAAATCAACTTAAAGTAGTGTCTTATTCCCTGAACTTGATCCCCAATGCCTCCTGATTGTCCTGTGTGTAATTAGGCCTATCTGGAACAGAAGGAAAGCACTGCTACTGGAGAGAGAGAGATCTGCCAAAGTAGCAAGCATGCCTCCACCTCCTCCTAACCCTATCGAGGTAATCCTGCCAGACACTTCCCGCTTAAACATTATATGTGGCCCAGTCTGGTTCATAAGGGAGATTTTACTCTGTTTACCAACCAAATCAAAAATGTTTGTGTTTGTCAGAATATTGGATTTATGGCAGCATCTCAATTGGTGAGGAATATGGAAGATTTTTCTGTCTCTCGCCATCATAGACATAATGCTACAGTAGACAGAGAGGATCCTGCACAGCAGGTAAGCTCACAGACCACACTTAAAAACACATAAAAGGGCTGCATGTTATGCCATTTATGTAGGTGACAATATTTATGGTACAATACTATTAAAAGGCCCGTAGTTTAGTATTAAAAACAGATTTTGTGTTTTAATATTAATAATCTGCAGAAGTGTTAGGCAGGTGTAAAACAAAATGCTTTCGAAATAATGGTTATGTAATATAGATCAAATAATAATTTGGTGTTATAACATTTGTGTGTGTGATCAGTCAGTTGTACCATATAGTTGCTAATGATAATGAATTTCACACATTAGTTGAAAGACGTTTACTGAAAAAGAAACTGCTGTGTGTGAGGCATAAATGGTGCTACCAACACTGCATCAGTCTTTCCCTTCCAGACTGGAGTGCTTTTACTCTATTCATAATACAGATTCAAATTTCTAGTTTTAAAACACAATATCAACTAACCCAATTGTAATGACAGAATGTGTTGACCATTACAGTGGTACTTTTTATTGTTGTGGTTGATGGTCTGAACACAGTTTTTAAGCATTTGCTGCAGTTTAAACCACCGGTTTAAACCACAATTGTGTGTTCAGACCAAAACCTATTTACTCTGAATTGAGTTCTTCCTGTAATTGGCTTGTAGAGAAATGCTCAGGGCTCTGCAGCTGTAGAGACGGCACGATTAAAGGTGCTAAGTGAAGAGGAGGCACGTGGACAGCAAGAGCAGCTGGAGAAGGCATGTCTTCGAGGAGGCCATGCCCTCAGGAAGGAGCGGCTACAGCAGGTGGGTCTTTTATGGAGATTTGGTTGTGTTAATCAGGTTGGTCCTGCTTAGTTCATCTTATCCTGTATGTGTGTTAGGAACGTGAGTGCCTTCTTCTGGACCTGGAGCGATTGCAAGCATTGGAGAGATTGCGGTGCAGACAGGTTTTGCACTTACGCCCTCACATTGAAGAGGCTGCACAGGATAGAAATATTCAGAAGGAAATCGAGCATGCTTTTGAAGACCTGTATACTTCACATATTGGTAAAATGCTCACAGAGGCAAGTACAAAACATTGTACATGAGTAATATTAAAGTGACTCACTTAATGATTAAATCTAGAGGTCAAGACTGATGTGGCAGAGTTCCGACCCATATTTTCCCCTATTGGTCATGGAAATGATTTAGACCTGACCAGTGAGGAGGAAATTATGAAGCCTCAATCCCTAGCTTCTCCGTCCTGTGGTAAGTCTCTTGTGTTTCAAGACCTTTTTAGTTGTGGTGTAGCATATATGAAGTGAAGGCAAAGTAATTGTCACTGTGATAAACTGCACAGCACATGGTGTACACAATGAAATGTGTCCTCTGCTTTTAACTAGTGCTGCACGATTAATCTAATTGCAATCGTAATCGCGATGTCAGTCTGTGCGATTACATGAACGTAAAAAGCTGCGATAGGCTCTGCTGTGGCGTGAAGCATGTACATGTCTATGGAGAGAAGTGCATAAAAATGCCTCACTCTTGTGCTGCTTGGGGCTGTACAAACCGCTGTACGCTCCAAACCAGATCTCAGGGGATTACATTTCATAGGTAAGGCTGGACAATTGTTTTGAATATATTTGGACATTATAAAATCCCGTTTTATAAGTCTTAACCTTAGCTAAGGTAGCGAAGCTATGCATTCCTGTGTTCAAGTCAGCCTCCAAACAACGTTTTGGCTAAACGTAGGCATTAACTATTTAGACTGTTCTTAGCTGTTTAGTTAACTTTTCTCAAACTTTGAAGGTTTCATAAAGAAATTCACCTCAGTTTACAAATCTTAACCTTAGCTAAGCTAGCAAAGCTATGCATCCCTGTGTCAGCCTCCAAACAACGTTTTGGTTAAACGTAAGAACTATAATACGAAATTTTATAATGGCCAAATATAATCAAAACATTTGTTTAGCCTTACCAGAGTTTGTTGTTCGACAGTAATGTAAGAGTTTTTTGTGATTATTTAATTTTGTAGAATATTGTATTTTGAAAGCACTGGGCATTTCAGGTTGTTATAAGTAGTTTGTATGTTTCACTTTGAAATTAAACATTTCACTATTAGTATGCAACTTTTCATTGATATACAAGCAAGTGTCCTTTATCATATCGCAATCACATATCGCAATATTGATCTCAATAATCGCAATATGTCTTTTTCCCCAAATCGTGCAGCCCTACTTTTAACCCATCACTCTTGATTAGCAGTTGGCAGCCATGACAGGCACCTAAGGAGCAGTGTGTGGGGACTGTGCTTTGCTCAGTGGCAACCTTGGTTTTGAGAGTTTATGTAACATATCAACAACAACATTTATTTCTTAAATAGCCCAAAATCACATACAGTATGTCTCAATAGGCTTTGACAAGCCCTACAGTTGACACCCCCCCACACTTGACCCTTCTGCACACAAGGGACTTTATAATTGACACTGTGTTAAAGTGAAGTGAAATGAGTGTCTAGGACTTTAACAAAAAGCCAGAGAAAACAGATTATGTCAGATTATGTCAGAGTCCCGGACACTGACAGTGCATGCATGCAGAATGTCTAACTTAAAAACTGAAACAGGCTGTATTCTTTGTGCAGTTGATGTCCCTGTAAGGCATCCTCTCAAGCATGGCCTATGCAGTCTGTTGCAGCGCATAAAGACACAGAGAGAAAAGTGGAGCACAGCTGCAGAAGTGCTTCCATGTGAGGGAGGAATAACCGAAAAAATGCCATCTGAAGATGCTGCTGTGGGAAGTTTGAGTATAGGGACAGGGATCCTAAGATATGGAGAGAGTGAGTGCTCCTGTCCAACTTGCTGTCTGAAAATAAACTAAATTAAATTAAAAAAATATATATTTTGCACATTGACATACTAGTTGATGTACTAAATATAGGATCCTTTCAGATCACCATGAAACAGTTTAATGTGTGTCTTCCTTCTTGTGTAGGAGAGTCTGAAACTACGCTGCCACCAAACGAGCTGAGCTTTCCACACAGTGGAGCACAGGTGTGTATTGTATAAAATTGAGCTTTCTGTGTTTAAGGATATTCAAGTTCTGGTGTGGTGTTACGGTTGAGTGTGTGTGCTTTGAAATACCAGTGTTTTTGGATCTAAAATGGAGCACATCTTTTTTCATAAAATTAGATATAAAACTGTCAATTTTCCACCATGCCTATATCAATAACATTTTGGTTCCATTGTCCTTTGCTGGTAAGTGAGGTGGTTCATAAGTTGTTCCTTTGTGTTGCTCCGTGTGACTGGTTCCAATAAGTCATTGATTGGTTTCCATGGATCTTTAGTCTTAAATTTGATTTTCCAGAATAAAGACCTTACATATCATTAAAGATTTAGTCCTTAAATCCATTTAATGTCTTAAAAATACTGCATACCCAATAAATAAATAAATAAAAAAGCCTTCAGTCTGTCAGTTGTCTGCCAGCTTCCGAGTTTACTACTTGCAGTGCACATGGAAATGACCAGGAAGTCCTGGCCTGTTTGGTGCCCTGGGCGTGTACAGGTAACTCAGTTGATCTGGAAAGTATCACTTTTCCCACATTTTATGTAAGAACCTTATGAACCTAACATTTTTTTCCTCAAAATTCTATGCACAACACCCCTTAAGGTTCTGCCAAATTTATGCTGCAAATTGTGGGATTAATAAAGGATCATTTTAAACATTTGTCATGTCATGGGCTTCCTACACTACTGATTGTGCTAGAGGATTATTTATTTATTTACACAAACCTACCATTAACCATCATTTTGTTGTGTGTAATTTTTTTTTTTGTATTTGCCTATTAAAAATGGATTACGCACCATAGTATGGACTCCCCCTGATTCATTTCTAAACCAATTCTCTGTATTTCTTATAACTGTCCTCTGGTGCAGGTGGATGGAATGGAAGGACGAGCACAGGACACACAGAGTTGGCTTAAGGAACAGAGTTCTAGCCTGCTAGAAGCACCATCAGAGCAACAAGCTCAGGTGGAGAACTCATGTGTGGTTCCATGGAAGGGGCCAAAGGAGGAAATGGCTACACAGGTAAAATGTTATTTCTTTTCCTGGTTTGTGCTATACTAATTACACTAAACTAAAGAATCATAGGACTTCCATCTGGCCAATAATTAAAGATTCAAAATAGGTTTATCAGTACAACAGTATACCGCTCCAGCTCTGGGAGAGATTTGCCATGAGCGTGGATGGTGAGTATAAAAACTATAAATTTTCGCTGGCATTATCTATTGCAGGATTACTAATGGTGAAGGAAGTGTTGGTATTGAAGTATTGAAACTCTATCATGCCTAAATGAGGTTGTTCCAAAGATTTGGGTCTCTATAAACAAATGCTCTGCAAATGCACCAATATTTTTTAGGTGGGAGTATAAAGTCCTGGAAATATTTTTAAATAATATATGTCCCACCCAAGTATTTTTACTGATTCACCAGGGGCTGTTAATCCACGTCAAGCCCCTTTAGGACTGATCACCCACACTATCTTATCAGAATTGACTTGCTGAGCTGCGAATGCCAACTTGCTTTTCTAGCCATTTTAATACAATGTTTTGTTCTGTGACCGTTTATGTGTAGGCTCATAGCACGGATAGCACGGACCACATAGCACGGATTCAGCACTACCAACAGGGACTCCTTGAGCAAAGCAGGTTAGTGTGTGTGACTTGGTGTTATGCAGTAAATCTTTCATTTCGTGATTCAATTTAACAAGCTGTACAATTAAAAGTTATTTATAATTCAAAAGACACATTTATATGTACAGCTGAAACACATAAAAAGGCACTATGAACCATATTTTGACTACAAGCACATCTTCTAAGGTGGGAAAATGTAAACATACCAGCATAAAGCGCTAGCACATTTTTGGGCATGTGGCATGTATGACAGGTGGATTTGAGCGTTGCTTCACAAGTGCACAGAAGAAAGATGCAAACATTTTTCCCCTAATAGACGACAAATGCATCAATTTATATTGTGTAATCAGGATTTGATAAAGTGGATTATCAGTAAATAGGGCTCTTAATTTTGTAAACTCAAAATTCTATAGAAATCGCTGGTGTCTTCCTCTTGTAAGTCGCTTTGGATAAAAGCGTCTGCTAAGTAAAGTAATGTAAATAGACAAGGGGAAAAATTCAACAGTGTTAATCTTTGACTGAGTAAGGCGCAAACCTACCCAGTATTCTTTTCTCCATCTCCTGTCATGGTTGAGTTTTTAGGTCCGTCTGACTCTCATTACTATTGTATTATCGCTGTTTAAGATATTGTGGGTAATTCCCCTTACTGTACTGCCAGTACTCGACCCGATTTAAGATAGGTTAGCATGTTGTGCTGCACCTAAAAAAAAAAATACAGCCCAGTATGTTTCTCTCAAGCACAAATCACATAACTTTGAAGGAATAATGTTGGATAAATAATACTTCTATGTTGAGGATACAAACCACGTCTTTATTGCACAGCTAAATCTAATATAACAAATCCCTTAAAATTGATTTATTAAACTTAAATTTATTTTCTGTTGTAGGCTTCAAAGACAGTGTGTTCAGGTGGCTTCCCAACAGCTTGAAGAGTATCAGAGTATGCTGAGACAGCGCTACTCCACTGTTTCCATGCCGACTGGGACTACTTTACCTGCTATCTCAATGGTGACAACACACCCACCATTTTCAGCTGCTTTCACAGAAATAGCAGCACAACCAAGTCATGCCCTGGTACAAGGTGGAGCAACAGTAATCAGTCATGATTCATCAGTGGCCGGTGAACATGAGTTAAACTCAAAATTCCACAGATACAGTCAAGCTGCATATGAACCCTCTGAGGTGAACCCTCTGACCTTCCATGTAAACCCAGGCACACATCATACACATTCACCATGCACAGTTATATGCTTGCCTCACACGGATTTCGCTAACACTCCTGACATGTGCAGTCAGGAGGAGGCAGCTTCTAGTTCTGTAGTCTGTCAGGTTCTCTCTTCAGATGTAGCAGACTCTAGGGCTCAGTGTGAAGATTCAGACCCCTGTCTTCCCTCAACATCTGTGGTATTGGACTTTTTATTGGACAATTTTATAATAATTATTAAATAATTATAACACTTAGTAGGCATCGCCACTAAGGTATTTCAAAATGAATGTTTAGCTAATTACAACTAGATTTTTCAACATGGTTTAATTTGGGTTGATTGTGCACATTGGGAGAGACAACCCCATTGTTCAACAATCTTCCCCAAGACTGCCATGTTTATTTCTCTGTGTAAAGGTGCCTGTATCAAGTTCTGAACCTGTGGAGGCCACTCATGCTTCTCTATCCACTCTGCTTCGAGCAATCCAAGATTTTGAGCTGCAAATAAACAGTCACTTTCATTCTAGAGAACCATATAATCTCTGCAACCAAACTGCATTCCAACCTTCATCCTCTGGTGAGTTTACCTTATGGTCTACCTTTAATTAATCAACATGATTACGCTTGCATAACACATCACTCGATTGTACTGTTGAGACATTTTCAGCCTCACACACCTTCAGTTATGGCTGTGAAGTATGAGAACGTATTCAATGCATACAGAAAGTTTTCAGACATTATTTAAATTTATATTTTCAGTAATCAGTCATACCACAATACTTCTTTACTTTACTTAGCAGACGCTTTTATACAAAGCGACTTACAAGAGGAAGACACCAGCAAGTGTCAACAAAGGAGAATAGAGTTGATTGGGATCGGAGACCCCGTGAAGAGGGAATTTCATTTCCTGATCTGAGAGTGCATGTAGGAGTGTAGCTAGCTAGTAGTGTGTTGTTATAAGATGGTGTACTTCCATTTACAGCCTTATAGGCAAGCATAAAGGATTTGAACTCAATGCGAGCAGCTACAGGGAGCCAGTGGAGAGAGGTGAGAAGAGGCGTGACATGGGTGTGTTTTGGCTGATTGAAGATGAGGCGGGCTGCCAAATTTTGGACCATCTGGAGTGGTTTTATGGTGACTGCAGAGGCTCCAGCCAGGAGAGAGATACAATAGTCCAGTTTAGAGATGACCATTGCCTGGACGAAGAGCTGCAAAAGGTCTAATCTTGTGAATGTTGTAGAGAGTGAACCTGCAGGATCTGGAGATCGCAGCAATGTGATTGTTCAGGCTCAGTTTGTCGTCAATCCATACTCCAAGGCTTTTTGCGGACGCCGTAGCGAGCCAATTTGAATTGAGAGGTTTTGCTGAGGGGAGTTGTTGCCCGGAAAGATCAGAATCTCAGTTTGGTATAGATTCAGTTGGAGGTGTCACTCAGACATCCATGCCGATATGTCCGAGAGACAAGCCAAGATTTTTGTGGTATAGTGGTATCTTCTGGTGGGAAAAGCAAATAGAGCTGGGTGTCATCAGCGTAGCAGTGATAAGAAAAGCCATGTGATTGAATGATGTGACCAAGTGAGAGAGTGTATATTGAGAATAGGAGAGGGCCAAGGACAGAGCCTTGTGGAACCCCTGTGGTTACCCTAGAGAGGACAGATGTCTCATCTCCCCATGATACCTTGAAAGACCTGTCTTGAAGATAAGAGCTGAACCAATTCAGTACAGTTCCTGTAATTCCTAAATCTGAGTGGTGAGAAGAATTTCATGATTAACTGTGTCAAAGCCAGCAGATAGATCAAGTAAGATGAGGACAGATGATCTGCGGGCAGCTCTTGCAGCACGAAGGTCATCCACCATTGCCAGGAGGGACGTTTCAGTCGAATGTTCTTTTCCTGAAACCAGACTGAAAGTTGAGCCAGGACTGATCTTTCAAGAATTTGTTAAAGAAAAGGAAGGTTGGAGACTATCCAATACAGACTGGTGAGAGTCTTTGCAGTTTCTTACTTTGTCCTGGAAGTATCTAGTCTTTCCTGGAGTGACCGCATCAGAGAAGGATGATAGGAGAGATTGATACTTAATAAGTTGAACCCGGCACTTGGAATTCCTCCACTGCCTTTCAGCTGCTCTAAGATGGGTCCTGTGGCGGCGAACCTCATCAGAGATCCACGGCGAGTGTGGAGTCTCACGTGTCAGTTTTGAGGTGAGAGGACAGAGTCTCTCAAGGCAAGAGGTTAGTGTGGAGCAGAGGATGTCTGTGGCACAGTTAGGGTCCTGTATAGAGAGGATGTCTAAGGGGGGAAAGCTCAGAGGAAACAACAGAAGACAGTCGAGTAGGGGGGAGAGGGTGTGGGGTTTGTGGCGAAAATGTGTTAAGTGTGAGATGGGTGTGGTGTGTGCCAGGGGGGATAGTCTGAAATGAATAAAAGAGTGATTGGATACATGTAGAGGAATGACCGATGTATTGGCTGTGGAGCAGTTGCGTGTAAGAACAATATCAAGTTGCTTTCCAGCTCTGGATGTTGCTGCGGTGCTGAGAAGTGTTAGATTGGATGCCAAGATGAAATTTTGGAAATCGGCTGTTTGTGGCTTGAGGAGATCGAGATTGAAGTCTCAGTAGCACAAGGATTCTCCCCAATGACAAGTCAAAGACAGGTGTTTAACAAAAGACTAAAATGTATTAAAAATAAAAATGCATCCCATTTAGCCTAAAAATGTGAATTGTGGGTTGCAATAGACAGCTATGGAATATTGTTTTTGGCAGCCAAATAGTGAGTTTTGATTGCTGGTTTATAACATTTTCTCTGACTTATTTTTTCACTTACTGAGTGACTACAAATCTGAAGCCCACTGTAAATTGTACAAGACAATCCTTTATTATCCTTTTCCCACAGGTGGGAAATTTGCATCATCATTACAGAACAGTGCAGTATTAAAAGTACACTAGAAACAGTGAATACGTAAATTTAAATAAGAATAATCTGTGTGTACAATATATGTACAGTTAAGATATATATATATATATATATATACACACATTGCACTAGGGCTAAACAATTTAGCGTTTTTTTTTTTTTTAACCAAAAAACTTTTATAAAGGGACTGTGACTGTGATTATTTTTGCAACCCCAGACTCTGCTCTATTGGTTAATGTCATGGTTGCTGTGGGAAGATTCACAGTGAGTTAGACACTCTTATACCCAGAAATTAGTTAATAAAATAACGGACATGCTGGCCTCCAGGCTTGAGGCCAGCCTAGCCTCCAGGAATCTGAATCACTATTGTTGCTACACCTTTGTTATTAGTTGTGGGATATTCTTCACTGCATAGACAATCTTTCTCACCAATCAGGTTTGCCCCAAGTTAAAGCCACGCTCATTTGAATATGAGCAAGGACTCTTGCTTTCAACTCGTATGCTATTTACAGTGCAGTCTATATTTCAGTGTACGGTTAATATCCTGAATATTTTGCAAAAAATCTCAAATTGTAATTGCAATTCGTTTTGGAACAGCTTCTTGCCCACTACAGGGCCGATAGCATTCAGGTCCAACACTGGTGTACTGATTATGCTGTGAAAATAAATAAATAAAATTGGAGTTTTATTCCAGTCCTCTGACAGTATATCTGGAAAGGTGCAATCACAGATATGAAGCTCACTCCACCTGCAAATATATTTTGTGTTTACCATACTGGCTATGTGAATTGCAAGTCATGGACAGCATGTTCATAAAGCCAGGGAAGACACCAAAGATGTTGATAAAGGCATATTTTATGCGCAGCAATTGAAGAG
This sequence comes from Denticeps clupeoides, assembly GCF_900700375.1. Taxonomy (NCBI): domain Eukaryota; kingdom Metazoa; phylum Chordata; class Actinopteri; order Clupeiformes; family Denticipitidae; genus Denticeps; species Denticeps clupeoides. The sequence goes on along the minus strand of NC_041725.1, from coordinate 692,937 downwards.
TACTTCAAAAAGCGGTGAGAAAATACAAGAAATCACAGCTTGACTCAGACCTACTGTATTACCAGATTCTTCTACGCAAATTTTCCACTAACCTTACTACGGCTAAAACTGCTTTCTGCAATGCAAAACTGGAAGCCTGTGCCCACAACATATTCTTACTTCTACTCAACCCTCGGCAACTCCCCCTGCCCCATCTTCCCTAACTGCTGACTATTTTGCAAACTTCTTCACAGGTAATATTGAACAAATCTGTAAGACATTCTCCACCACAAATCCTACTCTACCCTCTGTAGATTCTACGACTTCTCTAAATCTGTTTTCTAAGCTCACATCAAATGAAATCATTCAGATTAAATCTACAGGCAAGCCAACCACCTGTCCACTAGATCCAATCCCTTCATGCAATGCTCCAAACCATCTCTCCTGACCTCATCCCTTTCATTTCTTATATCATAAACAGCTCAATGTCATCTGGTCATGTGCCAACTGCCTTTAAAACAGCCAGGGTTCTTCCAATCCTAAAGAAACCCACCGCTGATCCTACAGATATCAACAATTACAGACCAGTTTCTCTCTCATTTCTTTCTAAAATCCTTGAGCGGTATGTCTACAATCAGCTATAACGTCACACAACAACCTCCTGGATCCTAACCAGTCTGTTTTCAGATCAACTCCTTCTAGAAAGACTGCCCTTTGTTGCTGTTTCTGAGAAGCTGCATGCTACCAGATTGGCAAAATAGTCATTTGTACCTATTCTCCTCGACCTCTCTGCAGCATTTGACAGTTAACCACAAGACCCTCTTATCTATCCTGAAGAGGCTTGGTATTCGGGGCTCAGCAATGGCTGTGGTTTGCTTCCTACATTGATGAGCAATCTTACCAAGTGACTTGGAACCTCTGCCTCATGTAGACTACTGGTGTCCCTCAAGGCTCAGTACTCAGTCCTCTCCTTTTCTACCTCTACACAAGATCACTTGGTGAGGTCATTTCCTCACATGGATTTATTACTGCTATTATCATTGCTACCACTGCTATGCCAACGACACACAACTCATCTTCTCTTTTCCGCCGTCAAATCTACATGCTGCTTCCAAAATCTCTGCATGTCTAACTAGCATTTCATCTTGTATGGCAGCCCATGATCTCAAAGCTCAATCCCACCAAAACTAATCTTCATTCCAGTAGATTCTTCACCACATCAGGATCTTGCTATTTACCTAGGCAACTCACAGCTCTCTCCTTCTACAACCTTGGAGTAACAATAGACAACCAACTCTGTCATGGAAGTTATTTCCATCACTGAGCATCTGAGGAGTCACAATGAGAAACAGTTAAATGAATTTAGTCAGGCTTTATTTACATGCGTGCATGGGAAGACTCGCTTAACTGAATCCCCAAAGATCTGAACACAGTGACGTGTATATACAGTGGAGGAAATAATTATTTGACCCCTCGCTGATTTTGTAAGTTTGTCCAATGACAATGAAATGAAAAGTCTCAGAACAGTATCATTTTAATGGTAGGTTTATTTTAACAGTGACAGCACATCAAAAGGAAAATTGAAAAAATAACTTTAAATAAAAGATAGAGACTAATTTGCAGTCTTATTGTGGGACTACTGCTGAATTTTGGAAATATGGACTTCAGATACACTGTTGGGGGACTACTAAGAACCTACTCCATGTTTGGCTTTGTAGGCCAGCATCAGTATTTTGAATCTGATGCATGCAGTTACTGGGAGCCAGTGGAGGGAACGTAGCAGAGGGGTGGTGTGGGAGAATTTGTGAAGCAAAAAAAAAAAATCATAATAGGTGACCTTTAGTTTAAATGACTTCTAAACTGGAAATTAGGATGACTGTCTCCCCACTCCCTTGTCTTATTCTCTCTTCCCATGTACCCCAACCCACCTTTTAAAGTCTGTTTCCAAGAGTTGTTCCTTGTGCATCTTGCCAGCCTTTCCAACTTTTTTTTTCAACTCTAACTTGCAGAACCACACCAGCTCAGCAGCATACCCGAGGTGGACACACTTCTCAATTCATCTATCAGTGCTGCAGGTATACAGTTTCATTTTTTTTTTAAATTGTAAGTCGCTCTGGATAAGGGCGTATGATAAATGCTGTAAATGTAAAATGTACAAGCTTTAGTCCATTAAAATCAATCTCAAATTTTACTCCGTTGGTGTGGTTTTGGTTACTCTGGTGTGAACACAGTAATAACACTCAAGTGCACATCAAAACAACTGCATTGAGCAGGGTCCTATACCAGAGATGGAAAAGGTACTGAAAAAATATTTTTCGAACTGGCAACCTTCTGATTACCACTGCCCTTTGAGAATAAAGTGAAGAAAGAATAAAACCACTATCCAAGTATCCAAATCTGTGAATGTTCAACAATTTCTAAATACAAACTGCTTTTTGTTCTTTCTATAGCAAACATTAATATATCAGTTGTCTTTACTGATAAATGAGCTGACTGAATTCTGATGAGAAATTAAATAAAGCAACCTGCCCTACATAATTCTATAGCATTAGACTGTTCAGTTTGAGCAGTATAACATATGGAATACACAGGCAAAAATCAGTGCATTCAGAAATTATTCACAGCACTTCACCTTTTCCACAATTTATGTAACTGCTTTATACCAAAATAGATTAAATTCATTTTTTTCCTCTCAGAGTTCTACACACAACACCTCATAATGACAACATGAAAAAGGTTTATTTGAGCTTTGGGCAAATGTAATTTAAAAAATGAGAGCACATGCACATAACTATTTACAGCCTTTACCATGAACCTCAAAATTGAACTCAGGTGATTTCGGTTTTTACTGATCATCCTTGAGATGTATCTGCATCTTAATTTCAGACCACCAGTGGAAAAAAGTTTATTTTGACCCAATTTGGAAAGACACACCTGACTATATAAGGTCCCACTGTTGGCTGTTAGAGCACAAACCAAGCATGAGGTCACAGGAATTGTCTGTAGACTTCAGAGACAGGGTTGTTTCAAGGCACAAATCTCCCATCATCCGTAAGTGTGACTAAATGAAACATAGAGATGTGTCTGGATCACAGCGTGTGTGCCTGTTCATTTAGATTATGCTACACAAATTTGGAATCAGATTTGTGCCAAAATTATTTCACAAATCATTTCTAATTGTACTCTATCAAATTTATTAACATGATTACTGTTTTTGTAATGCCCATTGTAATAATAAAACCCTTTTAATAATAATACAATAATTATTGTAGCCCAAAAAAATATCATGTTTAGTGCCATATCTGACTGAATGAAATTGTGTTCTCATACAGACAACAGCAGCAGACTATCCTGGAGGGACACATTCAGATTAGACTCAGCTCCACTGATTCAAGGTCTGTATTTCTCACTCTGAATTACTTTATAATGTTTAGTCCACATGGAAGTTTTAGGCTTATTCATGTTATGGAAAAATTGGGGGATATGGTAAAACAAACCCAGTCACAAAATCAGTACTAGCAACAAATTGATAGGGTCTTATGTTGATTCATATTTCTCATGCCTATATGTTATGTGAAGTGAAAGTGATGCGTTTTTTTTTTTTTTTTTTTTTACATTTAAGGCATTTGGCAGACACCCTTATCCAGAGCAATTTACAACGTGCTTTCATGTTGCCATCGATGAAGTGATCAATTCTGGTTCACTAGGATGAATACAATCTTTTTATTCACATTTGACCACAGCTCAGCACCCACTGCTCACAATGAAATGTGTCCTCTGCATTTAATCCATCCCCTGAGGGAGCAGTGGGCAGCCATGAAATGCTTCCAGGGAGTAGTGAGTGGGTGGCAGTACTTTGATAAAGGGGACCTCAGTGGCACCTTTACTGTTTGAGATTACGATTACGAGTCTGTTTCCTTACCCTCCATGCCAACCACTATCCCACTACTGGTAGTAGTTAAGTTTTATGAAAGATGTTTTAATAGCTGCTACTCTTGGATATTACAGCTGATATATTTTTTTTTAATTTATAAACTTTAATTCATTCAACTTCTTCCACAGACATTGGCCATGCAGACCAACTTTCTACGGTAATCTGTTCACACTGTTCTCATTTTGTATGATGTGTCCTCTGAGATCCAGCTGCTGTGGATCAGTGATGAAATATAGCCAAATCTGATCTTCTGTGATTTATACAGGAGAAGCTGTGTGTGTGTGTGTGTGTGTGTGTGTGTGTGTGTGTGTGTGTGTGTGTGTGTGTGTGTGTGTGTGCGCGCACATGAGCAATGATGTAAATAATATTACCCTGAATTACATATTGAGTTATGTATTTCGTGATGGTACCTACACTTGACCTGAGCTGTGTCCGTGTCAGTGGGTGTTAGGGTTGCTGTATATATTTAAAATTCTCAAGTGTGTGTGTGTGTGTGTGTGTGTGTAGTTTTTTCCTGCAGAACGCCTCTCATGTACGACCATCTCCACTGGTAGCTACTGTACAAGCTCTGCTGCATCCGGTGTGTGACATCAGTCTGTTTATTACACTTTTTGACCGTTCTAATTTCAGTTCATGAATAAATCACTGTCCATGTAATTGTTGAAGCATGAAAGAACTGTGAACTCTTTCTATATACAGCAAATAGCTCAACTATTCTATATTACTGTTCACACCTCACCCATGCTGCCCTACTTCTCACATTCTTATACATATAGAATAATTCCATGTTTCAATCATTTAAATTCAGTGTGGTCTTAATCTTCCCATTACTACACAATAAAGTGGCTATGATTTGGCCATTTCTCTCAAAATATTAATATGATTGTATTAGAATTGTCACATCCCATTTACATTTCCCCCTTTCCTCTACAGGCTCCAATCTGTATAGGGATTCAGCAGTTGAAATAGGTCTGGCTTCTCAGAACCGCTTCTCCCAGAGCAGCAGTGACACTGATGTTGGTGAGTTCATGTTAGTGATAGTCTAATAGTAATCATAATAATAACTGTAATCCTAGATGGATTTACATTTATTACATCAACATGATGTAACAATTCTAAAATATTTACAGTTTAAATTCCACATAAAAGAATGGCTTCATTATAGATCAGCATTAGTTACACATACATACATATTCTAACACACACATTTACAGCATTTATCATTATCAAAAATACACCATTTTTCCTTTGTGCAGTGTCTATTGTGTGTCATACAGGTCCTTCCCAAATCATTGTGTGTCATACAGGTCCTTCCCTTGCCTAAATAATCAATATTAAAACAATAAGAGGCTTGAACTACCTTCAGTTGTGTGTAATGAATCTAAAATATATGAATGTCTAATGTTTATCAGTACATTACAGGAAATAATGAACTTTATCACAATATGCAATTTTTTTTAGAAGGACCTGTATATGTAAACACACATATGAATGACACACATATACATACAGTACAGGCCAATAGTTTGGACACACCTTCTCATTCAATGTGTTTTCTTTAATTTCTTGACCCTTTACATTGGTTTATTCTCACTGAAGGCAAAACTATGAATGAATGCATGTGGAGTTATATTTGTATGTATATACTAATTTTTATTTTACTAATAAAGGATAGTCTCATTTCTATCTCAGTTCTTTAATTGATCAGTCATGTGAATGTTTTTCTGTCTGTTTCTTTTAGGAAAATTTGTTCCTCTTCAGCTTTGCCAAGATTCTGACTCTTCTGCAATCTCCAGACAGTCAGATTGCCAGGACCATCAGGTAACTGAGCTATGTTCCTGCTTACTCATATTTGGACATTTTGGACTCTGTGTGTGTGTGTGTGTGTGTGTGTATATTTTTTTTATTTATATATATATATATATATATATATAAAATTCTTTTTCTTTCTTCTTACATTTCTCTTGAAACAATCTTAGAACCTGGCAGAGGCGATCAGTCACTCCACTGGAGCTGTTTCCATTCGGTCACTAACCTGGGGCATGAATCTAGCCCAGAGCCCTCAACTTGGTCAGCTCCTCCTTGATTCACCTTGTCAGAACCCTACTATGAGTCATCTGATGGGTCAAGCATTAGACATTGAGTCATCTCCGCAACTGGATGAAATTGAGGAAGTAGCAGGTGTGTTTAAATCAGCATTCACCAAAAATGTTGATACGTTGCCCTTGTGATACTTTTGACTTTTAATAATTTTTCTCTGAGAAACAAGCTCATATAGCTTTACATGTATATGCCTGTATTTTGTTAGACTGTGGTGTAATTTTTTATTATTATATTTCATTCCTCAGACTCATTTCTTCCTCTCATGGCGGAATTGACTTTAAGTGAGGCAGCAGAAACATCTGTGCCATTGGGCACTGAACTCTGTGCAGCCTTCCTCAGAGTTGACCCTTCTACCCTATCTTCCAATGCTTCGGAAGACTTATCCCATGAACTTCTACATGTTTCTACCAGCGACCATAGTGCTTTCCTGTCTTCCTGCAATCCAGAGCCTGAGGTTCATAGCCTCTCCCTTTCTTCAGCTACCAAAAAGTCTGGCATGGTTGATCTGCCCCTATGGGAAAGAATTCTGGTATAATCTTTTGTTTGAGTTATCAAGAGTTGAACATGTAATGTGAGCGTTTTTTTTTATTCACAACATTCATGTTTTACAGGAGGTTTACAGTGGGAGGGGGATCCTGGAGGAATCTGCTCTGTCATTGGTCAGCCTGACTAACTCCTCTTTGGAACCCACGGTTGAAGTAGGAGAGACTATAATTACATGCATGCATACATACATACACACATACAGGGTTCCTATGGTCAATAAAAACCTAGAAAGGTCAAGAGAATTAAAGTTCTCTTAAAGGCCTTAAGGTTTTGTAAAAATAAATCAACATATAAAGTTCTGAAAAAGTCATTGATATTTCATTGACACATGAACAGTTTATTTATTTATTTTTGTTTCTATGTTTACAACTACAACATTTAAAAAAAACTACAGCAGTCTATAGTATCTTTGCTGGCTTTACATAGTGAAGTTAAGCTTTTTCGGCTTGTCAAGTTTAGTCTAAAAATCTTTTCCCCTTACACATTTGCACAGAAATTTCAGAGTGTATGGTCATAAGTGAAAAGTCATGAAATTCTTTTCTAAAAATGTGTAAGAACAGTGGGTATGGAAAGTATTCAGACCCCCTTAAAAATACAATTGTTGACATTTTTGAGTTATTAACAAAGATTTATGCCTTAATTTGAGTCCAGCTGTTTGAGTATACTGATTGGACCTAATTAGTGAAGCCACACAGCTGCCAATATAAGATCTTAAGCTCACAATGCATGTCAGAGCAAATGAGAATCATGAGGTCAAAGGAACTGCCTGAAGAGCTCAGAGACAGAATTGTGCAAGACAGTGGCCTCCATAATAGTTATATGAAAGACGTTTGGGACGACCAGAATCCATCCTAGCGCTGGCCGTGTACCAAATTGAGCTATCAGGGGGAGAAGAGCCTTGGTGAGAGAGGCAAAGAAGAACCCAAAATCACTGTAGCTGAGCTCCAACAATGCAGTCCGGAGATGGGAGAAAGTTGTAGAAAGTAAACCATCACTGCAGCCCTCCACCAGTTGGGGCTTTATGGCAGAGTGACCTGACAGAAGACACATGAAAGCCTGTGGGTAGTTTCAAATAAACACCTGAAGGTGAGAAGTTAGATAGACCTTTTTGGTCTTAATTCTAAGTGGTATCTGAAAGTGAAGTGATTGTCATTGTGAAACCTGTGCAGCACAGCACATGGTGCACATCCATCACATTTGGTAAGATAAGATAAGTGAGCAGTGGGCAGCCACGACAGGCGCTCAGGGATCAGTGTGTGGGGATGGTGCTTTGCTCAGTGGAGCTTTGGTGGATCGGGATTCGAACCGGCAACTTTCTGATTATGGGGCCACTTCCTTAACCGCTAGGCCACCACTGCCCTGTGTGGAGAAAATCAAGGACTGCTCATCACCTATCCAATACAGTCCCAAAAGTGAAACATGGCAGCATCATGCTGTGGGGTTGTTTGCAGCTGCTGTGACAGGATGACTGGTTGCAATCAAGCGAAAGATCCATATACTTGGTTGCATTCATATCTTGGACAAAAACCTTCTAGAGAATGCTCAGGACTTCAGACTGTGCCAAAGGTTTTCCTTCCAACAAGACAATGACTCTAAGCACACAGCTAAAATAACGAAAGAGTGGCTCCACAACAACTCTGTGACTGTTCTTGGATGGCCCAGTCAGAGACCTGACTTAAACCCAATTGTACATCTCTGGAGAGATCTAAAAATGCCTGTCCACAAACGTTTACATTCCAACCCTCTAGAACTGGAGAGGATCTGCAAGGAGGAAAGGCAGAGGATCCCCAAATCTAGGTGTGAAAAAACTCATGTGAGTAACTAATAAAGTTACTCACAACTTTATTAGATCAAAAGGGTGCTTCTTCTATTTTTCTGAGTACTTAGGAGCATGTGATATTTCAGTTTTTCTTGGTTAATAATTTGCAAAAATGTCAATTCAATGTTTTTCTGCTGTGTGTACATTAATTGAGGAAAAAAATGAACTTAAATGATTTTAGCAAATGGCTGCAATATAACAAGGGGATGGTAGTAGCCTAGTGGGTATGACACTCGTCTGTGAACCAGGAGACCCACTTACTACCATCGTGTCCCTGAACAAGACACTTAACCCTTTGTTGCTCCAGGGGGCGGACTGTCCCTGTAACTACTGATTTGTAAGTCGCTCTGGATAAGGGTGTCTGATAAATGTTGTAAATGTAAACAGCGTGTGAAAAATTCAAGGGGGTCTGAATACTTTCTATATTCAGTGTATATACAGTGCATGCGGAAAATGTTCACAGAGAATCACTTTCCTCATTTGGTTATGTTACAGCCTTATTCAAAATTGATAAATGTATTTCTCTCACATAACAACATGTGAAAATTTTACTTGAAGTTTTGACATTTATTTAACACAAACAACGGAGAAATACCATGTGTATATAGGTATTTACAGCATTTTCTCAATAATTTGTCGATGCACTTTCGGCAGCAATTAAACCTGAAGTCTTTTTTTAATATGATGACACAAGCTTGGCACATCTATCTTTGGCCAGTTTGACTCATTCCTCTTTGCAGCACCTCTCAAGCTCCATCAGGTTGGATGAAGCGTTGGTGCACAGCCATCTCTCTGGAGATGTCTGCGCTCTGTCTGGATCACTCAAGGACAATCACAGAGTTGTCCTGAAGCCACTTGTTTGATATCGTGGCTGTGTGCTTAGGGTCATTGTCCTTTTGTCTCTCCGTACTCTGACAGCGTTAAAAACTAAAAAGAGTGGCATAAACGCAAAGTACCAACTCTGGTGGTTAATGATTGCCAAACACTCCTGGACCTCAGACCATCTTCTGACAATCTGGTCCAGTTTTGATAGGATGGACAAACTTTTCACCCCCGAGTGAAGTGAAGTGATTGTCACATGTGATACACAACAGCACAGCACACAGTGCACACCCATTCCTCTGCAATATACCCACACACCTCTGCCATGTTTTGTGGTTTACCTGTGCGCAGAAAGCACCGAAGTTGCGGAAATGCCATGTTAGTGGCATGCTGGTCAAACTGAAGGCCCGCTTGCTGCTATCTCATGCAGCTTCCTCTGGAGACACTGGATCGGCACATCGTTTCTTCATCCTGTGATGTTCTATCAAGCCGATCGGCTCCTGTCTGGGTCGTTTGATTGCCATGGACTTCAGCGGAGACAGAGTGAACAATCACAACCTGCGGCTGCTTGCTAGAGCTTCGTCGACGGCTTAGATTCCGGCCTCAGCTCCTGCTTTGGATGGCTCTTGTAAACTCCAGATCGCTGTGTTCTAACTCTGATATAGGGACTATGTCCTCACCTTTCTATTCATTGTGTCTAAATATATTTTGACTGTGGCCCTGCTGAACTGTGGCCCTGCTCTCCAGATCTAGACGTGAACCCTGGTTAAATGAAGCTGTGTGCATCACCAGCCGCAAATGTAGAAGAGGTGACCGAAAGTGGAAGTGGAGGCTGCTAAATCCAAACATTTTTCTGACATTATTGATTAATTTGCACAATCCTTGTGTACACTTTAAATTATGTTCTTTATGGTCCACAATCAGCCGATATGGGTAATTCATCTTAATTGTGTGTGAACCTTTTTAGACTTTTTAGGTGTCGCACCAGGGCCGTACCACCATGTGTCCACCTACCTATGACCCCTTCATCTATGTCACATGCTCAGCTGTCTTTGACCAGTTTGAGCCTGTGATCGCATGATATCTGGATGAATTTATTGGTCAAATGAAGCCTTCTGGTTCTCCTAGGTACCCTATCCCTCCCCATCTTTTTAAGGAGGTCTTCTCTGCTTTTCCTCAGCATTATTAATGGATTTATTCGGCCAATCTCTAAACTCCTCTCAAATGTCTTGGAGAAATCCGTTTACAACCAATTGAAATTCTTTTTGGATGAGCATAAAATGACATTCTGCCCATTGTGTTTTTGGTACTCTTGGACCTTACAGCTGCCTTTGACACAGTGGACCATAAGATTCTCCTGTCTTGTTTGCCCAACTGGGTGGGCATTCAGGATGGTGTCCTGGAGTGGTTTTAGGTCCTACCTAGCTGAGTTTTTGTCTGTATCGGCACCACTGAATCTGCTCCAGAACCTCTCACGTGTGGAGTGCCTCAAGGTTCGATTCTAGGACCTCTCCTCTTCTCTTTGTACTTACTATCTCTAGGGAATATTGGGCTTAATCAGAGGTCGTTTGATTCCAAAATGCTGCTGCGTGACAAAAACATGAGCACATTACTCCAGTTCCAGCATCGTTACACTGGCTCCTGGTTCGTTATTTGATAGATTTTAAAATTCTTTTGTTTGATCTTAAATGTCTTGGCCTTGGCCTATGGCCTTGGCCCACAGTATTTATCTGATTTGTCTGGGTGGTCCCCAGTCGCTGCTCCAAGACTTTGGAACACAATGCCCTTGAACATCAGGGCACCAAACACCAAATCCTTTCATGCTTTTAAGAGCTCCCTCCTTGGCTATTAAATCTGTCTGACATGTTGGTTTTACTTTTATTATGGTTATTATTTTATTGTTTCTATTCGTGGTCTCTCTCTTTTCTTTTGTCTGTGTACAGCACTTTGGTCAGTTGTATTGTTTAAAAAGTGCTTTTATAAATAAATGTAAAATTTTATTAGATTAACTCTTTCCCAGTCGCCCAGTTCCTGCAGATAAAAAAAAACATCCCAACAGCATGATGCTGCCACCACCTTGCTTCAATGTAGGGATGGTATTGGTGATGAGCGGTGCCTGGTTTTCACCAAACACCTGGCACTTACCTTGGAGTTCAATTTGTTTCTCATGGCCTGAGTCTTTTAGGTGCCTTTTGACAAACTCATGTGCCTTTTACAAAGGAGTGGCTTTCTTCTGGCTACTCTACCATACAGGCCTGATTGGTGGATTGCTGCAGAGATGCTGGTCCTTCTAGAAGTTTATCCTGTGTCCCCAGGAGATGAACATGGTTGTTGGTTACCTCCCTGAGTAAGGTCCTTGTCCCCGATCGCTCAGTTTTGGTGGCCGGCCAGCCATAGTGGTCATAGTGGTTTTGAACAAAATTTTCAGATTACCGAGGCCACTTTGCTCATTGGAATCTTCAAAGCAGCAGAAAGTTTTCTGTAACCTTCCTCAGATTTGTGCCTTGAGTCAATCTTGTCTCTGAGGTCTACAGACAATTCCATTGACTTGACTTCATGGTTGGTTTGTGCTCCGACATGAACTGTGATCTAATATAGACAGGTGTGTGTCTTTCCACATGTTTGTGTCTTTTTCCACTGGTGGACATCTCAAGGTGGATCAGGGGAAACAGGATGCACCAGAGCTCAATTTTGTGTTTCATGGCAAATGCTGTGACAACTTATTTGCATGTGCTTTTAGGACATTTGCCAAAAAAGTAAACTTTTTTTTTTCACATTGTCATTATTGGGTGAAAAAAAAAATTATTAAACCAATTTTGAATAAGGCTTTGAAAATGAAATGTGGACAAAGTGATGCGCTGTGAATACTTTCCAGATCTGATCTCGCTAGAGTTTTTTAAAAAAATCAAGGCTAAATCAATATTTTTTGGTTTTCTGTTTTGTGTTTTAGTACTATAATTTATTTAATAGCCAATAGTTTTGAATAAACTTGAGGGCTATAGTGTCCTTTACTCAATGGCTGTAAATTGATTCCTAGTTTGTTGGAGTACTATAATTGCCACTTACTGACCTTCCTTGGTATGGCTGTAGTATTTTAATAGATAAGGGACCGTTTAAAAGCAGGGATGGATTTACTGAATAAGGCCCAGGGTCTCAAGATGCAACTGAAAATATAGGCTTATACTGGGTTTGTTCATCTCATGTCTGAATATTGTTAACTTATTTCCACAAAAGTTATCGGCTACTGCTCCTCACAGGGGAGCATACCCATGGACCCTGCTTTAGAATAATAATGATCAGGGTTATACACAAGCACTTTATAAATCAGGACCCAAATAGCCCCCCCTCCCCTGCTCACCTCCCGGGCATGTGGAAAAAAGTACAAGTTGTTGTTTCTGGATTGCATGAATCTGAGTTTGATTTACTGAATTTGATATTGGAACAAAAACCACACATAGAATATGCTAATGTTTGTTTACTCACTGTAAAGGTTGAATCATGGTCTACTGCAGAGGAGCTCACATTCTCCAGCGTCTCTTCACAAGCAGGTGTGTATTTAATAATTTGCAGTGTGTCATATATATATATTAGTGGTGGGCCGTTATCGGCGTTAACGTGCTGCGTTTACGCGAGACTCTTTTCGCGTGATTAAAAACGTGCTGCGTTAACGTGAGACTTTTATCGGCGATAAAAAAAAAACGCCGTTAATCTATTCACAAAGTTGGGTTGGGAGCTGGGTCTACTACGCAAGCTATTGTGCCGGAGTTAAATGGTTACACTAGATTTTTAAGTATATTCTTTCTTGTGTCTTTTAGTTTCTTATTTCCTAAAGACTTCTATTTTGTTTTTGAGACTCGGTTCAGGTCTCTTGGACACATGGCGTGAGCTGTGAGAGCTGCGTGGGGTTTGTGTGCAAAAAGTTATTTCTTTAATTTAATTCATGTACATATTAGGAATATTTTGCATGTGTGTTATTTTGTGAATATTTTTTATGTTCTTTTAATACTGTATATTGTAGAGAGAGGTGCAGAAAGACTCTGTGTGACGCCATGTTCTGACGTGACCTTGCTTTTTGTACAGAATACACTTTGCACAGAAAATCTCTTGGGTGTCAGCTCATCATTTGTGGTTCAAGAATCGAAATCAAAAAGTTACACAACGCATAAGAAGAACCGCTACACTATGATGACTTTCACCTTGATATTTTAGCGCGGATGTATACCTAGCCGAATTGCACTGTAGGGGGCGAGAACGAGTCTTCGAACTGTGAAATTACCTCATCAAACGTGACGTGGTAACATGGATGCAGCTATTTAACTGAATAAACTGTTGGTAAACACAAGTACATCTTATTGAACATAATTTATTTTCATCACCAATTATCATAGTAGAACAGCTTTCTCAAGCAGTTTGTGATGCATTTTGGAAACAGGAGATAGCCCCTGGTCTAATGCGCCACCTTGCTTGAGAAACCTTCATCAGAATTCAAATGAGCCATTTTAATCTAGATTAAATTTAAAATATAGATTAATTTTAAATATAGATGAATCTAGATTAATTTAGATTAATCTAGATTAATTCCAAGATTACAGTGAGATTAATCTAGATTAATTTAGATTACAGTGAGATTAATCTAGATTAATAAAATTAATCTATGACCACCTCTTATATATATATATATATATATATATATTACACACTGTATGTATGTATATGGTTGCTCTTGGGTCTGGTCAGAAGGCATTCCAGTCCTGGACTTCAGTCAGTTGACTGAAAGCATTTCAAGTTTAGTGCTGTAAGTGTTTTCTTGTGTGTTCATAATGAAACAAAATGTTGTGAGGGGTCTTATTTAGAAAATTTTGCTTAGAACTCATACTAAAAGTGTACGTGCAATCAAAAAATGACATGTCAAATTTATGAAAACGTGCACGCACACACCTTCATGCAGTTTACACACTCTCCCTGGGATTGTTCGCACATTGAGTTGCTGCTTATTTTGCGCTCGGGTGCTATTTGCTTAAGAAACCTTATTGGAATCGGATCCAAAGTGCAAGTGCATTGATTTGACAACAAGATTATTTTGATTAATTCATGCTCTTTAATAAGGTTGAATCGTTCTAATCGGTGGTCCGCTATTAGAAGATTATTTTCCATGGAAATATTGGTGGAGCTATTTGTTGTGCTTTTAATCTTCTCTCTATTTGCGACTATTTTAGTATTAAAGAAATTCGTAAAATCATTGCTACTATGATGATATTGAGTGGTAGTTTTAAACAGGATTCTGGGATTTTTTTTTTGTTTTTGTCTATTAACGAGGAGAGATATGTTGATCGAGCCGCGCTAAGTAGGCTCTCCTTCCAAGCTATTCGGAATACGTTCAATTTACTTTGACGCCATTTGCGTTCTAATTTTTGGGCGGTCTTCTTAAGCGAACGTGTGTAATCATTATACCAAGGAATTAAGTTTTTATCTCACTATCTTCCTTTTGAGGGGAGCGACTATATCTAATGTACTACGCCGTGTTAATTCTAGACATTTGGTCGCTTGGTTGAGTTCAGTGGGGTCTGACGGTGAGTTTATTAGCGTTGATAAATATGGTAGGGTATTAATAAACCTTTGCGCTGCACTTGATGTAATTGTCCGTTTGTCTCTATAACGAGGGGGATTGAGTTTGTTGTGTCTGAGACATTTTAAAAGCGATGAGGAAATGATCTGAGATCATTTCAGATTGCGGAAGAGTAACTATATCTTCTATATTTAAACCGAAGGTCAATACAAGATCGAGCATGAGTAGGTCCTGTTATATGTTGGTTAACTCCGGTCAAGCAGCAAGATGCAGCCCTGATCAGATGAGGCCTGTAAATAGGTCTAAATCTCGACTGAGACTTCATTAATTTTCTTGCTTCTAGGTATGCGCACAGCTGCTGGGCTACTACCTTTTCTAAAAAAAAAAATTATGTAAGTGGGAGGTTTGATATCGGCCTGTAATTCGATAGCTGACCTAAACCGAAATCGGGTTTTTTAATCAGGGTCTTGATGACTGCTACCTTGAAAGAATTTTGTACGTGTACAGTGCTGAGGGAAGAAAGGATTTATTACATCAGGTTACATTTTATTGGTTAAGCTTTTAGGAAGCTGATGAAGAATATAGGTACATTGATTTGATTAGTTAAGTTTAATTTAGGCTACTTAAGGAGGTTGAAGCGTTCTACAGGGTATCCGCGGATCCTTACATTTCAAAAATCCAATGTAAGACTTGATGCTTTAAATATCATTAAAAATGACTAGTAATACTTAAATCCACAGTTAAAGGTCTTGAAATGCTGCAAATCCAATATATTTATTTACTGGTAACCTCTAGGTAATTTAGCACATTTTTAATATGTGTTTGCATTTTTGTGTATGAGATTGGAATTAGCTACGCCAATGTAGCTAGATGACTAAATTCTGTACCTGCCGGTGGATGTGTTCTCCTTGTATTAAAAGATTTCCTTTCGGGTTAACAGTTTCAGCACCACGCAATCACAATGTCAGATTGTGCAATTATGTGAATAATATATGTCACATACGGTTTGTGTAGCTATCAATTTAGATCATTTCAGTGGGATCACGCTCACATGGTAAATGAGCGGCCAGCAAACACTAACTTCTAGTCTATAGTACCTGTTCTTTCCATATGATTCACTGCTTCTAAATTTGTTTTGGTGATTTGGTTAAAGGTTACAGGTACTGCATCTATACAGTGGGAAAATAAAGTATTCAGACCACCTTAAATTTTTCCCACTTTGTTATATTGCAGCCGTTTGATGAAATCAAAGTTTTTCCCTCATTAATGTACACACAGCACCCCATATTGACAGAAAAACACAGAATTCTTGACTTTTTGAAGATTTATTAACATAGAAAAACTGAAATATCACATGGTCCTTAGCATTCAGACCCTTTGCTGTGACACTCTTATATTTAACTCAAGTACTGTCCATTTCTTCTGATCATCCTTGAGATGGCTCTACACCTTCATTGGAGTCAGTCCAGCAGTGTTTGATTGATTATACTGCTATCAGGGTAGAAGAGCCTTGGTGAAGAAGGTATAGAAGAACCCAAAGATCACTGTGGCTGAGCTCCAGCGAGACAGTTCGGAGATGGACAAAGTTGTAAAAAGTTAACCATCACTGCAGCCCTCCACCAGTCTGGGCTTTATGGCGTGGTTGCCCGACGGAAGACTTTCAGTGCAAGACACATGATAGCTTGCATGGAGTTTGCTAATAAACACCTGAACTCCAAGATGGTGAGAAATAAGATTATCTGGTCTGATGAGATGCGACTGTTCTTGAATGGCCCAGCCAGAGCCCTGACTTAAACCCAACCGAGCATCTCAGACCTAAAAATGGCTGTTCACCAATGTTTACCATCCAACCTACATGAACTGGAAAGGATCTACAAGGAGGAATGGCAGAGGATCCCCAAATACAGGTGTAAAAAAACTTTTTGCATCTTTCCCTAAAAGTCTCATGGCAATATTAGCTCAAAAGGGAGCTTCTACTAAATACTGAGCAAAGCAATACTTGGGACCATGTAATGTTTCAATGTTTCTTTGTTAATAACTTAAATAATTTAAACAAATGGCTGCAATATGAATACTTTTTGTACCCACTGTAAATCTCTGGGGCTAACTCCTGTTTTTCCATCGCAGGTGGTTAGCCAAATAAATACAGAGTATTTATTATTATAGGAGACTTATTACCAAATGCTATATCACAGTTCATATTCAGTTTAAGTTTGCCATTGAAAGCCAAATCCATACGGCCCAACAGCACAGCTTATGACAGCCCAGGTGGGAATGGATATGGAGTCAGGCTTAGGTGAACTTGTATTTAAAAAATGCACCAAATGTATCAGTCAGAGTTTCTTAGTGAGTTTACAGAGTAAGAGTAAGGACTGTACTTTGCTCAGTGTCACTTTCGCGGCTCGGGATTCGAACTGGCAAACTTCTGATTACAGAACGAAATTCACAGGTAATAATTTGCATGAAAAGACACATCGTTGGTATATTTCTGTTCGCTCTTTTTTTTTTTTTTTTTTTTTTTTTTTTTTGAGAGCGAGGTAATAGTGTAGCCACTCTGTCTGCCACCTGGTTTCGGCTCTGATTATTTGCTGTAAGGTGATCATGATCAGACTGTAAACTAATGATATAAATATGTGTTGCTCTTCTTTTAGATGTGCATGAGGTGAATCCTGTGGAAGAAGTGACTATCAGGCAAGAACAAAGAACAATTGCCCAATTCATACAGTCAACAACAATATTAAATTTTTTATTTAGCACAATAAAACAAACAGTATGTCTCTATGGGCTTTGACAGGCCCTACAGTATTCAGTATTAAGAGGTTTATTGTTGTCATTGACATCTCTCAATGTATTGTGCACCTTTTTAAAAGTTTGTGTTTTGCTGTTTTCACAAAAGATTTTGCTGCTTTGTTGAATTCCCCTTTAGTGCATTTTTCTAATTGAAAACCATGTAATATCCATGACATAGCCATGGCCTTTGATATCACACAGTGTTGGGACAGTAATGACCCAGCGGGTAAGGTAAGGTACCGGACCTGTAATCAGAAGGTTGCTGAATCCCAAGCTGCCACGGTGCCACTGCGCAAAGCACCGTCCCCACACACTGCTCCCCGGGCGCCTTTCATGGCTACCCGCTGTTCACCAAGGGTGATGATTAAAAGCAGAGGACACATTTCATTGTGTCACTGTGCGCTGTATTTCACAATGACAATCACTTCACTTTCACTTACGTTTTGTACATTGTACAGGTTGTGTGATAGTGAAAATGATGAGACAAAAGGTGGAACAGCATTGCCGGAAGGCCACTGCCACTAATGTCCAGGACACTGATATTTCTTACAGGTGCCTCACACCCTTTCTCTTTTTTGATGTACCTCACACACAGTCAAGCCCATTATTATCCATACACCTAGCAAATTTTGACTTAGTTACTTTTATTCAATTTTTTTTTTTTTGACTCTTAAAAGATAAGACTATGTACAATAGCCATCACTGTGTGTGTTGTATGTGGGACATATGTCTTGTAACCCTGTGGTGAAAGTGTTACTACAGACTATTAGACCATTTACATGCATAATTTACACTACCAGTCAGGAGTTTGGATGCACTTACTCATTTCTATTTTTCAGTGTAGAAGATACGGGACTCTGAAATAGCACTTATTAGTTGTGTAAGAAATAAAAAGAAATTGCAAAAAGCATTTGCATCTCTACAAAGCAAGGAGCTTTTACTGTGATTTGCAGCATTTCACACTTGATTTCTCTCCACTCTCAACTGGGACAGTTTCCAACAGTCCTGAAGGTTTATGCTGAACACTTGCTCATTAACATGAGTGAATGATCATCTCATCAAGCATTTGTTTTGATGATGAACAAAGCAGCCATGAAGGTAAAAAGAGGCGACTCTGGAACAAATCTGATTCATCAAACATGCTTCACTTTCTCCTAATACAAAAAATAGTAAATTGCTGGTTTCATCTCCTTGTAAGTCACTTTGGATAAAAGCGTCTGCCAAGTAAAGTAAAAATGTTTCTTGTATTGGATTCTTCTAAATGGCTCCATCTTAGTTTCCATAACCGCCACAGAGTAGGGGCATCCAGACTTTTAACTGGAGGTGTATATGTCTAAAAATCTATTAGTGGTCCCAAGTTTAAGACTGTTATTGTAATCTGTGTTTAAATTTTGTGTAACTTTTCTCTCTTCAGAAAACCATGCGGAAGGTTCTCCATTTGGCTTTAACATCTCAGAGGTTCCTGCAGGAGTTGTTCCCAGTGCTCTATAAATACAAAAAAAAATTGATCTGGGAAATCTCCTAAACATGTTTGTGTATTCAAGATGATAGTTTTCTTTTAATTTAGTCATTTACTGAGTCTTTTATGTCCAATGTTTCTCTTTTAAATAAACACTTAATTATTTGAATATTGTAATATAATGTTGTGGTTTATATACTCACTCACTGTATCATGAACCTGATTATACCTAATGTAAAGGGTCCAGCTTGTACAAGTGTAAATTTACTGTCCCCTCAAAATAAACTAAACACACACAGATTAATTTAATGGCAGCAAGAGTAAGTAAACCCCTTTCTGAAAAAGTGTCTATTTTGTGTAGTCACCATTATTTCCCAGTACTGCCTTTCAGTATAAAAGTTCCTTCTGGGACAGCAGCCATACAGACCACCAGTTATGGTGTGTTGTCTGAACACCTTCAACCTCTACAGCAGTGTCGGCAGCATTGATAGGTCTACTTTCAAAAGACAACCTCTGGATATGAGGCTGTCATTCTTTGGTGGACCACAGTGAGGTCTGTCCTGAGTTGAACTGCTGTATGGTCTGGCCCACCATGCTGCAGCTCAGTTTCAGGGTGTTGGGATCTTCTTCTATCTTAGGCCTTATCTTTATGTAGAGATTAGGGATGGAGCCGAACCCAAATACGATATTCAGAAAGGCACAAATAATGAATACTTATTTCGAACACATATTTGTATTTACGAGCAAGAAAAACTGTCAAAAATCTTTTGTTTCTTCATGAGCCTGCAGTCCAGGTTAAAACTATGCTTGTGTAATTGTGTCGAATTGTATGCACTTGTGGGAATTATATGATTAAGTTATTCTGTCTTTTGCAGACAACAAGCTGTATAGGCTAGTTAATAGCTTCTCGTCACTCATTAACTTAGATGGGCAACCAAATAGAAAAGAGTGGGTGCTGCTTAGCAGTCTCTTGGTCCTTCACCAGCCAAAAAATGTTGTGCAAAAAAATGTCAGTGCTGCAAATAAAACCAAAGTAAGATGTAATGTGTGCAAAAGTCAAATCAGCATAGGCAGAGATATCAAATATCTGTCAGCATCTACTATGCTCACATCCTCTCCTGGTACTCTCCATGTTCTGCCAAACCCTCCACAAGCACCAAATGATCATCACAGCCATGTTCTGTCAAACCTTCCACAAGCATCAAATAATCATCACAGCCATGTACCCCTGAAAGTCCGTTTCAATCACCTATATTAACTGCATTTAATGCAAAACAGGATTATTCACCCAACCACCCCAATGCGAAGAAAATAACAGTCACAGTGGAGGAAATTATTTGCCTTGACCTGATGCAAGACAGAAGACTGTTGACAGGTAGTTGGTGGTCCACTTTGTTGAGTGGTGAGCAAATAACCAACTTCTTCTAAATGTGACCGAGGAAATGGTTCTAGATTTTAGGAGTACTGGGACCAAATTAAACACAATATTAATTCTTGGAGGACAACAGATCCCTGGCGGTTCACCTGGACAATAAATTGAACTGGAAATTTAAGATCGAGCACAGAGCAGACTCTACTTTCTTTTAATGTTTGCAGTAAGATGTTGCATTCAGTCATTGCAAGTGCAATCTTCATCAGAGCCAGTAACGAGCTTATAAAGAAGAATGGCTCTGTGCACAAACTGATTCATATCATGGACAACCCAGCTGGACATAGAGTGGAAGAATCCTTCAACTCCGCTTCAAGAAGGAACTCAACAGAACAACTTTATATATAATAATTACTCTGTAAAAGAATAATTCCATTTCACAGATATGTATATACAGATCTAGAGTTTTATTGTACCGGTCGCGCGCCAACTGTTGGCTGGAATGCGCGCTCACTGTGGAGGAAGCCCCTCCCCGTCGCGCTCCTCGAGCCTTGCCACGTCGTCGCGAGCACGACGCGCAGCGCGCAATGAGCGACGCGGCGACACGTTTCAGCTCCCTGGGACGAAGCGTGAAGCGACTCCAGCACAAGACGCGTCCAGCCGGTACGTCCCGAGTTGCGCAGCGTTGTGGGAGGACAGGACGTCCGGAGTTTAGCAGTTTTCAGGAACTGTCCCACTTCCTCCACACTTTCACCTTTCACTGTGGGCTTTTTACCAACTGAAGGTTTTTCTGACGTTGTGTGCATTTTCCCCCGTAGCTCACCGCCATGCGGCAACTAAAGGGGAAGCCAAAGAAAGAATCGTGCCGTGACAAGCGTGAGAGGAAGCAGGCCATGCAACAGGCGCGCCAGCAAGTAATGACCGTGGTCCTGCCAACGCTGGCTGTCTTTATCTTGCTCATCGTCCTCTTTGTTTATGTGGCGACCAGACCTGGGACAGGCTCTTCTCTGGACTAGTACATTGTGGACATGGTGTCCCTGATAGCAGCAGGGTGGAGGAGTGCTCACCACTCCATTCCTGTGGGCCTCTAGTACCATTGTCACTTCAGGTGAAAGTACAAGGGCCTAAACTTAAAGTAATGTCAAGAGATGTGGAACAGGACATTACATTGCAGCTTCATTTAAATACAAATAAGTGCCTTAAACTGAAAGCAGTTAATAAATTTCTTAGAGAAATGGCTCTGTGTGAGTGGCTCTGACAGAAATATGACTCTTCTGTGAATCCGTTTCTGTTAGGATTGTGTGATGGAAGCTTTTCATTTAGTTTACAAGAATAAAACATATATAGTGTTGAATGTCTAGACACATTTGATACATGGATTGCTTGTATGGTCTTAAAACTAGCTATACATCTAAACACAGATTGATGGCTGAGTTGCTGAATTGAAAAGGTTAAATGATATCTGTCTATTATGGTGTCCTTATGTTATGGGCCAGTAGGATACTAGGGCATATATCAGTATTGTGGTGGTGAGGTAGACACTCGTCTATGAACCAAAAGATCACAAAGTAACAGGCCCTGCATACAGGTATCTACCAAATGCCATAAAGTTAAATGCTCAAGTGTCCTATTTGGTTGGTATTGAGCAGCTAAAATATTTGAAGGTAGGCATTGTGGTGTATGAAGGGCCATGTTGTTCAGCAAAACATAAACAGAGGACAGTGAATATATACAGGATTATAGCACTCTGATTCAGTACTTATACAGTGCTGTGTAACAAACACAGTACTTGCAGTGGTGTGAAAAAGTGTTTGCCCCCTCTCTGATTTCGTACTGGTTTTCATGTTACTCACATTTAGATGTTTCAGATCATTAATTAAATATGAGTCAAAGATAAAACAAGTAAACACAAGTTTTCAAGCATTAACCACTTTTTTTAAGGTAATGCCACAGCATCTCAATAGGATTCAGGTCAGGACGTCGACTAGGCCACTACAAAGTTTTCATTCTGTTTTTCTTCAGCCAATCAGAGGTGAACTTGCTGGTGTGTTTTGGATCATTGTCCTGCTGCAGAACCAGTTCATTTCAGCTTGAGATCACGAGCAGATGGCTGGACATTGTTCTTTAGGATTTTTTGGTAAACAGCAGAATTAAAAGCAAGTCTTCCAGGTCCTGAAAGCAGCAAAAAAAAAGGCCAAAGAAATCACACTACCACCACTGCTGTTGGTAGGACTGTTTATTTGGCCAAAATTGAGACAATACTTTTTTTTTTTTTTTGCTCGGCAGTGGTTTTCTTCTTGACACTGCCATGCAAGCCAATTTTGTCCATTCTCTTTCTTATGGTTGAGTCAAACACTGCCCTTGACTAAGGCAATGAGGCCTGAAGTTCGTTGCATGTTGTCGTGGGGTATTTTTGAACTTGCGTATAAGTTGTGTCTACGCTCTTGGGGTAATTTTGCTCTGCCACTTTCAGCATTTGTGTATAATGGCTCGCAGTGTGGTTCTCTGGACTCCCAAAGCTTTAGAAATAGCTTTATAACCTTTTCAGGACTGACAGATCTCAATTACTTACTTTCTCATTTGTTCCTGAATTTCTCTGGATCTCTGCATTGATGTTTAGCATTTGAGGATCTTTTGGTCTACATCACATAGTCAGGCAGGTCTTATTTAAGTGATTTCTTGATTGAGAACAGGTGTGAACTCAGGAATGATGAACCACTGTTAAGCTATGTTTTAACAGAGGGGACAATCACTTCACTTAAAGTTAAAGTGAAGTGATTGTCACATGTGATACACAGCAGCACAGCACACAGTGCACACAGTGAAATTTGTCCTCTGCATTTAACCCATCACCCTGAGTGAGCAGTGGGCAGCCATGACAAGCGCCCGGGGAGCAGTGTGTGGGGACGGTGCTTTGCTCAGTGGCACCTCAGTGGCAACTTGCCGGCTCGGGATTCGAACCAGCAACCTTCTGATTACAGGGCCGCTTCCTTAACCGCTAGGCCACCACTGCCCCAGGGACTTAAAAAACACTTGTGTTGAGTAATCTAATTTTTCTCGTATTTTTTATCTTACATTTTAATTTACATAACACTCGAACAAAGGTTTGTTTAAGGCTTGAATAAAAGACAAGTCACACAGTTGAAAATATATATATGTTCAGCAACA
The DNA here is from genome assembly GCF_900700375.1 of Denticeps clupeoides. Classification (NCBI taxonomy): domain Eukaryota; kingdom Metazoa; phylum Chordata; class Actinopteri; order Clupeiformes; family Denticipitidae; genus Denticeps; species Denticeps clupeoides. Next base: position 669,382 of record NC_041725.1, on the reverse strand, counting down.
TGTTTATATTTAGCAATTTTGCTGTCAAGGATGACTAATGGTTTCCAGATTTTTGGTTTGGTTTCCTTTTAGTATATAATTCAATCTCCAAAGTCTATTAACATGAGCCTGTGAGTTAAAAAGAAAAAATTCAGGTATATGCCAAGTATACATCGCTTTGCTTTGCTCCATTTCAACAACCTCCAGTATATTTATACATTTTACAGTACTGCTGTAATTTAGGGCAGCTCCATTGAAAATTATAGTGTTGTCCAATATTTAATATTTTTTTATGATTTTAATGTGACTATCATGGAAGTGCTAACATGGAACCACTGTATACAGTGCCATGTAATACACTTATACAGTATTTTAAAAAAGTACTCTTAACACTCTTGCACTAATACAAACAAAACCACTGTTTATCTAAGCAACAAGCAAAAAAAAGCTCTGGAAATCTACCACAACTGTTTATAATTGTTTTTTGCAGAATTTATCTATTTTAATTTTAATTACATTATGTGTAGAGAGAAAGATACAAAGATCTACCACTTTATTACCCAGTTGTTCTCTGAGCAGTGTGGTTTTCCATCTGTAGACCCTTGCATGTATGAGATTCATTTGGGAGAGCCCAGCCCACAATTCTTGTAGCCCAGAACAGTTTTTCTGTTCAAAATCTAATTAAATCACTGCCGCATTCCACATGAAAAATCTGTGTTTTACACTTTTACAACAGTTTCAGAGTTACTGTTTGAGTACTTTCTAAATCATTTGTACAATATTAATTATATACTGTACAGGCCAAAAGTTTGGACACACCTTGTGTTTTCTTTTTTAAATTGGTAGATTCTCACTGAAGGCATCAAAACTATGAATGAACACATGTGGAGTTATGTACTTAACAAAGAAAGGTGAAATAACTGAAAACATGTTTTATATTCTAGTTTCTTTGCTCTGATTACTGCTTTGCAAACTCTTGGCATTCTCTCGATGAGCTTCAAGAGGTTGTCACATGGTTTTCACTTTACAGGTATGACTTATTAGTGTTAATTAGTGGAATTTCTTGCTTTATAAATGGAGTTCGGACAATCAGTTGTGTTGTGCAGAGGCCAGGTTACTACACAGCCTACAGCCCTATTGGACAGCTGTTGAAATTCATATTATGGTAAAAACCAATCAGCCAACTAAAGAAAAACGAGTGGCCATAATTACTTTAAAAAATGAAGGTCAGTCAGTCCTGAAATTGGCAAAAACTGTATTTGTTTCCCCAAGTGGAGTCACAAAAACAGTCAAGTGCTACATCGAAACTGGCACACGAGGACCAACCCAGGAAAGGAAGACCAAGAGTAACCTCTGCTTCTGAAGATAAGTTCATCCGAGTCACCAGCCTCAGAAACCGCAAGTTATCAGCAGCTCAGATCAGAGACCAGATAAATGCCACACAGTTCTAACAGCAGATCCATCTCTAGAACAACTGTTAAGAGAAGACTGCACAAATTCCTTCCAGGAAACTACTGCTAAGGAGAGGCAACAAGCAGAAGAGATTTGTTTGGGCCAAGAAACACAAGGAATGGACATAAGACCAGTGGAAATCTGTGCTTTTGTCTGATGAGTCCAAATTTGAGATCTTTGGTTCGAACCGCCGTGTCTTTGTGAAACGTAGAAAAGATGAACGGATAGATTCCACATGCCTGGATCCCACTGTGAAGCATGGAGGAGGAGGTGTGGGGGTGTTTTGCTATGGCACTGTTGAGGATTTATTAAAAATTTAAGGCACATTGAACCAGCATGGCTACAATAGCATCCTGCAGCGACATGCCATCCCATCCCATCCGGTTTGCATTTAATTGGACGATCATATTTGTGTCAACAGGGCAATGACCCCAAACATACCTCCAGGCTGTGTAAGAGTTATTTTGACCAAGAAGGAGAGTGATGGGAGTGCTGCGGCAAATGACCTGACCTCCACAGTCACCGGACCTGAACCCAATCGAGATGGTTTGGGTTGAGCTGGACCGCAGAGTGAAGGCAAAGGGGCCAACAAGTGCTAAACACCTCTGGGAACTCCTTCAAGACTGTTGGGAAAACCATTTCAGGTGACTACCTCTTGAAGCTCATCGGGAGAATGCCAGTAGTGTGCAAAGCAGTAATCAGAGCAAAGGGTGGCTATTTTGAAGAAACTAGAATATGAAACATGTTTTCAGTTGTTTCACCTGAAGTTTATCATTTTCACAAGTTTATCATTAGCAAAAGGCTCATGGGAGTGCCATAGAAACGTGAAATGTTAAAGCTAATTAAAACAGGAAAAGGTACTGGGTGGAAAGGCAGCTCTTTAAATACTAGATTAAGACACGCAGGGACCTATTGTGATGATCTGATACACAATGAAACAGCAAAAAAAAAAATTATGAGTGTGTCCAAGTCCATTTTAAAAGCAGAAAAAAACAGACAGCATATAGCAAGGTGGAAAATCCTTAGATGGTCAAAACAGAGCCATAATACATCTATTCAACTGCTTTAAAACATGATCTTAGTTCATCTATTGTTAGCTGTTACTACTTTAAAATTCGTAATTTCTTGGTTTTCAACAGGACCTAATTTCCATGAGTAATATCATGTGCCCAACAGATAAACTGAAGGAAAGCTCTAGTCTTCTCACTGTGTAGTGTATAAAACAAAACAAAAAAAAAAGAGAATAAATAAGGTTTTTCAGTCTTTTGTGTGTTCAACATTGATCAGAGAGGCAAAAACAGGGCATCAAGTAGTGAGGTTGCTGTGTGGTGCAATTGTGGTCCAGGAGGAATTGGTGCACTGACGATTCTGTGTTTCAGGGTAAATTATCTCCTCCATTGTGACATAGGTGCCAGTAAGGAAGCCCAGAACTCCCAGCAGTGCAATCAACAAATTTTTTATAATATTGGTAGGAGGTGGAGGAGAGAGGATAATCAATTCCAGAAGAGGAGGGAAAACAAGAGCTAGTGCTGAGCTGCTGAAAGCTCCAACCAACGAGATCACCACATCCAACCGGGGCACCAGAACTGCAACAAGGCCTGAAAATACACACCACAGTCAATCTGAGAATATATATCATCCATACATATAGCTAAAATTATATGCCCACCTTATGAAATTATTCAACACTCTTGATTTCTCCATGAACAACAAGTGTTTGTTTTTGGTGACAAATACTCTTTAAATAAAATAAAGTGAAGTGATTGTCACATGTGATACACAGCAGCACAGCACACGGTGCACACAGTGAAATTTGTCGTCTGCATTTAACCCATCACCCTGAGTGAGCAGTGGGAAGCCATGACAGGCTGGCAGCAGTGTGTGGGGATGGTGCTTTGCTCAGTGGCACCTTCTCGGGATTCAAACCTGATTATGGGTCCGCTTCGTTAACCACTAGGCCACCACTGCCCCACTGTGAATGGCTTTGAGATTGCAGTGTAGTCTTTCTCCCTTAGCACAAGCCTAATCTATCTTCTTTCTGAGCTCCAGACTAATTTCCTTTGTCATGGCATGGTGAGTAACAGCAGCATGTGTTCCAGTGCTCTGTTCCTTTTTATGATGACTGAATGAAAACATTCACAAGGCTAATATTTTTGACCAACCCATTTTTACTAAAAATTATATATGAAACAAGCCCATATGATGTATTTTAAAATGCAAAATGTACCATAAGCTACTAAATAGACCTGGCAAATATTTGATTACATCAAGTTTCATTAATGGAAAATATTTCATAATAATTTCATAATAACTTCAACTACATACAAATATATACCTATATAAATATTTAAAAAACTCACAAGTTAAGCAGACCAGAAACATTCTGAAGAGAAGCTCTACTGGTTGCTTCCAGTTATTTCTTGAATGCTCCAGTAGGGGTCTGAGCAGAATCTCAACTGGGACAAAAAACTGAATAGCAAAACTCACAAAGACACCGAATGAATAGAGCACCTTCACCAACTGGTTTGTCCTGCAAACACACAAACATAGACATACACATCATGTGAATTTCAGCCGTATGTCAAGGGTTACCTATGTGTATATTTTAGCACATGTATAGGAACTGAACTGCTACACACTACACTGTGTGCACATTTATTAAGCAAGTGCGTATTCTGAACAAATTGTCATTTATATGTATATATTCCAAATCACGAGTTGTACTTAATCCATAATATGCTTCAAAGTACTCCAAAAGTACACCTGACCTATTGAGAACTTGTGAATCCATCTTAAACAGGAGATTTAAGGTAATTTGAAAGCATTACACCTCTTTGAACAGTCTGGGAGGCTGTAGTTGCTGCTGTGCAAAAATCTGATTGTAAACAGATAAAGAAACTGACAGATTCCACAAATGGCAGGATTATTATTGTTATTGAAAAATGGTGGCTATATAGGCCACTAATTTTGTTTGTTAACAATTCTCCTGTTTATGTTAATAAACAAAGTGAAACGGTAATATTGTATTGTTTAACATAATAATTCTGCACACTAATACTTGCCTAAAAATTGTGAACACATCTCATTTCCTTTCCTATGCTTCACATGTATTAACATTTTGTATTGACCTTTAGCACTGTATATGTTCTCTATTACAATTAATCCTCAAAATGCTCACTTACCTAAAAACCAGTCCCTCCAGGAATTCACGATGTTGCAATTGCAACAATTAATGCAAATTCAGCCAATCAGCATGAATTATACACGTTTTGCACTTTTGTCGAATCACTGCCATTTTGACCTATTGCTATATTCATCAAATAATAAACTAATAAACATTAAAACTTTTGAATTGCACAATCAGTAATTTATAAATGATTTTATATCTTTACCTGGGGAATGTTGCTGTGAAAATGCAAGTGAGACCTCAGCTGATCATGCATGTCTGAAACTCTCTGTGAGTGCTTTGCAGTAGAAAAATGTTTTTCAAGTAAAGAGTACATGTGAAAGTGAAGTGATTGTCATTGTGAAACACAGCACAGGCCACTACCCCCTCTGCCTCAACACCACCTTGGTACCTTCTTAGCTCCGCCCTTCCCCAGCACCCTGGAAACATTTAAAACTCCCCACAGTCCTTTTCTAGAACTAGAATGCATCTGTTTCTCAGGTACTATTTATACTAGACAGCCACTAGACAGCCACTGCGTGTCAGTTGGCTGACGTCAACGTCATTCTTGCACTGGGGGCAGTAGTGGCCTAGGGGGTAGTGGCCTGTGCTGTGTTTCACAATAACAATCACTTCACTTTCACATGTACTCTTTACTTGAAAAACATTTTTCTACTGCAAAGCACTCACAGAGAGTTTCAGACATGCATGACCAGCTGAGGTCTCACTTGCATTTTCACAGCAACATTCCCCAGAAATAAAACAACTTTTGTTGCAACTTAAGTTGCCGCAAATTCCGCCATTTTAGATCAAATGATCAAAAAAATCACAAAAAGCTATCGCAAAATCCTGGAGGGACTAAATGTCTACTTACTGCCATTGGCCAAGATGTGTGTGTGTGTGTGCATACCAGCTATTGTGTGGTAGGTTGAGTGTGATGCTTCCTTTGATGTCATCACCAAAATGAAGGTAACCCAGTGTTGCCAAAGCAATGTACAGGACTACAACAATGGCCATTCCAATGTTCAGAGCCTGTGGGAATTGTGCAGAGTCTTTCATCTGATTCTCCAGAGGAAGCACCTGCATGCACATAAACACAATTGCAACGAACAACAGAGAGTGCACAAAGAAAATGTAAAACTGAAGGTACAAATAAAAAATATATATTTTTTTAATTAAAGAGAACTCACCACACCAATACCCTCAAAAGCAAAAATGGCCGTTCCAAAAAAAAAAGAAAACTTCCTCCAGCTTGAAACCAGTGGCAAACGCCGAGGATCACCAACATCCTTAGAGAGATATTTAAAAAAATAAAACTACAATGATCAAACTGAATACATTTTAAAATAATTATGTTCTTAATTCATCTGATTGACCAGCTCAGGAAACACCCCAGTACTCAGATGTTCCAAAGAAATGAAAGACATACCACTGTTATGTAAATTATTACACAAATGTTTTCATTTTCAGAGACTGGAAAGCAAGTCAGGTTTGAAGGAAAGATAGATGGCACTACTGAAAGGGAACTGGCACACAGGTTATGGTTATCTAATATGGACAAAGGCTGATTATGTCATACACAAGAGGATCAGTTTGAAGGAGATTGGAGACTACAAAATTATTTAAAGACATTGTTGGTAGTATATGGAAATATTTTCTGAATATGATAAATGCATGTACAGTGTGGCAAAAAAAAGTGACCGCCATCATTTGTGCAAGTTGTCCTACATAAAATGATGAGAGAGATCTGCAATTTTCATCATATGTATACTTGACCTGTGAGAGACAAAATGTATGATAATTATTTTAAATAAGCACCTACAAACAAGCAAGAATTCTGTCCCTCAGAGAACTGTTAGTTCTTCCTTAAGATGCTCTTCTGTTAGTTCAAACAGGTCTCAAACAGGACTCAAACCTCCACCATGGACAAGACCAGAGAGCTGTGTAAGGACACCAGGAACAATATGGTACACCTGAACAAGACTGTGACGAGCCAATCTACCACAGGCAAACATTTGAAGCAATTATTAGTAAATGGAATAACTGACAATCATCCTCGACCCGGGGCTCCATGCAAGATTTCACCTTGTGGGGTACAAAGGATCTTTGTAACAACCACGCAGCAGTAAACAGACCACAGTAACAAGGTCACTCTGCTTTGGGGCAGTGGTGGCCTAGCGGTTAAGTAAACAGCCCCGTAATCAGAAGGTTGCCGGTTTGAATCCCGATGCCCCCCGGGCACCTGTCATGGCTACCCACTGCTCACTAAGGGTGATGGGATAAAAAGCAGAGGACACAATTTATTGTGTGCACCGTGTGCTGTGCTGCAGTGCATCACAATGACAATCACAAAAAAAATGAAAAATTTACCGTTAGTAACACTACGTCATCATAGATTAAAATCCTGCAGCGCTCGAAAGGTCTCCCTGCTTAAGCCAGCACACGTCCAGGCCTGTCTAAAGTTCGCCAGAGACAATCTGGACGATCCAACGGAGGATTGGGAGAATATCATGTGGTCAGATGAGACCAAAATAAAACTTGTGTTTGGAGGGAGAAGAATGCGGAGTTGCATCCCAAAAACACCATACCCACTGTGAAGCATAGGGGTGGAAACATTATGCTTTGGGGCAGCTTTTCTGCAAAGGGAACAGGACAATTGATCCATATTTAGGATAAATGAGACCACGTATTGTGAGCAAAAACCTCCATCCATCAGTGAGAGCATTGAAGACTAAACGTGGCTGGATCTTCCAGCATGACAAAAATCATAAACACACTGCCCGTGCAACAAAGGAGTGCCTACATAAAAAGCATTACAAGGTTCTGGATTGGCCTAGCCAGTCTCCAGACCTCAATCCAATAGAGACTCTGTGCCCAGCAACAGAGTCACAGCTCTTGAGAAAACCTACATGGAAAAATGGGCCAAACTTTAGCCACTTGGCTCTCAGCGGAAACATTCTTTTTCTCTCCCTCCCTTTCCTATTTTTCCTTCTTGCTCATCTCCTCACGTCAGGTCTATTGTCTCATACCTTGAGAGATTCTCCTAGCCCTGCTCTTCAAACTAACCTGAGCGTTCTGCTGTTAAGTATGCGGCTGGTTACGCGATGGACTGCTACAAGAGGTGGAGGGCCGTGTGCCTGGCAGCTTTTTCCATGGAGTACATCGAGGATATCTACCTATTCCATGAGAACAGGTCTTATGCTGATGGGATTATTCATTGCCATAGTTTTTTTCTTCTTTTTTTTTTTTTTTTTAATTAAAAACTAGGCTGACTGGGATGATTGATGGGTTGGGCAGAGCTGTGACTATAAATTGCAGATTGGACAACTTCACTGTGACTATCGATTGCAAATTGGATACCATCTCGGAGAAAGTCACAGCTCTGCAGGAAATGTTGCCTGAGTACCAGTATGGACATTAATGCCAAGACCTAAAAACAACGATTGGCCTCCCCTAATGGTAACTGGTCTCTGCTTTGGCTGCTGCTGATTCATGTATATGTATTGTCGGGTGGATGGCCAGTTTGTCACTGGTACTTGTGATATGTGTACTAGTGACATGGTGTATTGGAACAGTAATAAAAAGGGGTTTCATAATTATCATAAAAAAAATACCAGCTACAGTACTTGCAAACCTGGAGAAGACCTCCAGGAAACATTTGAACCAAGGTTACATTACAGTATTGAGGTGATCTTTTGCTACTGACCGAATACTTATTTTCTGCACCATTATACAAATAAATTCATACAATGTGATTTCCTGGATTTATTTTTACATTCTTGCCTCTCACAGTTGAAGTGTACCCATGATGAAAAACTCAGATCTCTCATCTTTTTAAGTGGTACAACTTGGACAATCAGTGGCTGCCAAATACTTTTTGCCCCACTGTATAAGCACTGATTAAGTCCTTACATTGCTTAAACAAACCATTATATTTTCTTGATATGAAGATGCAGAGGATAGGGGGAAATGGAGACGGTTAAACCCTAGGTTAAACCCTAACAGGAGCAGCCAAAAGACAGTTATTATATGGAGTTGGAGTCCATTATAATCCCAGGACTAAAATACACTGAAACTTACGCTGGTGATGTAAGCAAATATGAAGATCAGGCTGGCTGCCATTGCGATATTAGCAAGGGCAGAGAGTATTGCCATGGTGCGCAGGTCTGAGATGAAGGAAAGGAGGATGAGGAAGGGGAGAAGGAAGATCATGTAGAGACGCAGATCAACCCCTTCACACACTGCCTCAGTGTCCAGAGCATCCACGTTGTTACCTTGACTGCCCTCCACCACCTGCTCCGAGTCAGATATTTGCATTAGATCTCAATTAATTGGCAAGATATCCTGCTTTGCAAAGGCCAGTTAAAATATAATTGAAGTAAAAGTGATTATTTGTCACTGGGAATACAGCATAACACAGTAGAGTACAGTATACACATAACATATGCTAAGAGTGTGTGGTGGTGGTATTTAGAAACCTTGCTAGTTGGCGATTCAAACCTGTGACCTTCTAGGGTAACACATTTAGGTCCAAAGCCCTTTCAGTAGAGTAGACTGTTCAGCTTGCTCAAGCATTAGCATTTGCATTATTTATGAAACAGGCTTAGGAGCACTAACATTATATTGCACGCAATAGCCCACATTTTCTATGTATGCATGAATGTACACTATGTAAGAGAGTGTGTATAAATCTTACCTGTTTGATATTCTCAGCAAGGAAGACGAAGTAAACACTACAGAACCCCAACTGTGTTAGAACCAGGAAAAAGCTGACAAGTAGCCTGTTACATATACACATACATACACAGAGAAAAATTGATTTAATGGATTAATCCATGCATTTATCACCTCACACCTGGATTTTTAGTGCAGAACTTTGGCAGTTCCCAAGGTTTTTAAAACAAGGATAAAAACTCACATTTTCTCTGCAGCTTTTACTTAGAACTGGGTGATGTTTATTGGTAATTTATTGTTTTATGTCCTGTGGTTATGTTTTATTACTTTGTAACTTATTTTTATGTTCTAAATGTTTTATGCTTACTTGTATTTGTTCTTAGCAGTCAATTTTATGTACACGATACCTTGTACAGGACCTTGGTCAACTGGTTGTTTAAAGGTGCTCTATAAATAAACTGAACTTTAACTTTAAAAATGGATTTAATAGATTAATACTTTGATTAATTTTGATAGCAATTTGATTCTTATACACACCTCAACAAAACCATAAGACTGTGGGGAAATTACAAATACAGGGAGTGCAGAATTATAAGGCAAGTTGTATTTTTGAGGAATAATTTTATTATTGAACAACAACCATGTTCTCAATGAACCCAAAAAACTCAAAAAAACAACATCTCCACATTCACAAATATACATTTCTGACATTCAAAAACAAATCAGCGACCAATATAGCCACCTTTCTTTGCAAGGACACTCAAAAGCCTGCCATCCATGGATTCTGTCAGTGTTTTGATCTGTTCACCATCAACATTGCGTGCAGCAGCAACCACAGCCTCCCCAGACACTGTTCAGAGAGGTGTACTGTTTTCCCTCCTTGTAAATCTCACATTTGATGATGGACCACAGGTTCTCAATGGGGTTCAGATCAGGTGAACAAGGAGGCCATGTCATTAGTTTTTCTTCTTTTATACCCTTTCTTGCCAGCCACGCTGTGGAGTACTTGGACGTGTGTGATGGAGCATTGTCCTGCATGAAAATCATGTTTTTCTTGAAGGATGCAGACTTCTTCCTGTACCACTGCTTGAAGAAGGTGTCTTCCAGAAACTGGCAGTAGGACTGGGAGTTTAGCTTGACTCCATCCTCAACCCGAAAAGGCCCCACAAGCTCATCTTTGATGATACCAGCCCAAACCAGTACTCCACCTCCACCTTGCTGGCGTCTGAGTCGGACTGGAGCTCTCTGCCCTTTACCAATCCAGCCACGGGCCCATCAAGACTCACTCTCATTTCATCAGTCCATAAAACCTTAGAAAAATCAGTCTTGAGATAATTCTTGGCCCAGTCTTGACGTTTCAGCTTGTGTGTCTTGTTCAGTGGTGGTCGTCTTTCAGCCTTTCTTACCTTGGCCATGTCTCTGAGTATTGCACACCTTGTGCTTTTGGGCACTCCAGTGATGTTGCAGCTCTGAAATATGGCCAAACTGGTGGCAAGTGGCATCTTGGCAGCTGCACGCTTGACTTTTCTCAGTTCATGGGCAGTTATTTTGCTCCTTGGTGTTTCCACATGCTTCTTGCGACCCTGTTGACTATTTTGAATGAAACGCTTGATTGTTCGATGATCACGCTTCAGAAGCTTTGCAATTTTAAGAGTGCTGCATCCCTCTGCAAGATATCTCACTATTTTTGACTTTTCTGCCAAAGGAAAGGAAGTTGCCTAATAATTATGCACACCTGATATAGGGTGTTGATGTCATTAGACCACACCCCTTCTCATTACCGAGATGCACATCACCTGATATGCTTAATTGGTAGTAGGCTTTCGAGCCTATACAGCTTGGAGTAAGACAACATGCATGAAGAGGATGATGAGGAAGAGGACAAAATACTCATTTGCCTAATAATTCTGCACTCCTGGTTTTCAAGTTTTGCGCTGGTGGACTAAGCAGAGGTTTAAAGAAGGGAGACATATTAAAGATTTTGGATTGAAAAACAGGCTGTTCATCAGCTGATCAATTTTAAGATCTGAATCCTTGGCTCATGGACAGACTATGTTATATAAGATATTACTGTCATATTAAATGACAATTCCATTTTTCCAAAGTAACAGTTGTAACTGTTCTACACTTGTCATGTGCAGGACTGTCGTTGTAATTTTGGGCTCTTTGTTGATTTCTTTGAACTGCCTTTAATTCACTGGAAGTTTTTTTTTTTTTTTTGGGGATTTTATAAAGTTCACTCAAGCTACTGGAACATAAATCAAGTGTGTTTTATCACCATAGACTAATAGGGTGTTGTTCAAGAAAGAAACCACGGTTCCAAAATTTACACCTTCAGGCTCACTGAAAAATGGACAATTGCCCAAATGGTTAATATTCTAAAGTATAGTTTTGTAGTCCGATGAGAAGAAATTGAGTTGTTTCACCATATAAACAAGAGTTATGTTTGGAGGAGGCTTCCAAACCCAAGAACAGTACAAATTTAAGCTTTTGCTATAGCCTTCCTAATGCCCCAACCTAGGTGTCGGAACACGTCCTCTGTACATGTCCAAACCAATATAATCTTGCCTCTCTGACATCCAAACGTGTGTGGGGACTGTGCTTTGCTCAGTGGCTGCTCAGTGGCACCTTTGGCGGTTCAGAACCTTCTGTATATGGGTCTGTTTCCTTAACAGCTAGGCCACTATTCTTCACTTTGCTTTGCTCTCCTCATTCCAAAATCAGGATTTCTTTCTCTTGGGCTATTTTACCTTCCAAATTCAGCTCCTCGCCGTAGCAGCTGGAAGGAACTAGTCTGCATGCCAGCAGCCACTGTGTCACTGTAGCTCAGTGAACTCTTCTTTGACCTAAGAAAAGAAAAAAGGTGCAACATGGTGGTGTAAAAATCAAGACATCAAGTTATATTAATCCCCTAATATTAGAATACAGTACTGAGTAAGTGTGTGTATTTGGAAAGGCTCTCACTATTCAATGTATCAGAATGCTCCAGGCACGGAACCTAATGAATAAAATGCACTATTGATTCATCATTACCAAGGCACCTGTTAAAAAATGTCCACCTGTGCGGGACTGTGCTTCTTTTCCAAGCCACGGATCACATAACACCCGGCGGCAGTAAGAATATGACCTCAATTCCAGTTTAATAAACCACATCTCTAGACGTTATCTGTGTGTGCCTCATAGCTTCAGACCCTGGACCACTTTAACACATTGCAAGCCCACTCAAGGAGTTTAACACAATTTAACACATGGATCAAATAAATCTGATAAATTTTCATGGATAAATACATCAAAAGTGCTGTTTAATTTCATAAGGTGGGCTATATATTTCCAGTGTTTTGTGATTTGAGTGTGTGTACCTCTCACTTAGCTGATGACTGCAGTTGACCAGAATGTGCATACAATGAACACATATCACTCCAATCACCAGTAAACACACAGGACCCAGCTAGTAAGGAAAAAAAGAGACACAATCATTAAGTGCGTAGCAATTTTATTCTTAAAGTTTGAAAACACACTCACTTATAATCCACCTTTGGTTGAAACGGATGCATCTGCACTATGAACTAATAATGGCCAAAGTGTCATGAAGCAGCGGCATTGTTTTTGGATTTCACTATATGGCATGCTTCGGTTAAGGCATGTGGTTTGGAGCACTATTGGTGTAAAAACCACTGCAGATATTTAACAAAGGTTCCTTTGCCCATTACTACTTTGAGTACAACATAGTACACAGATCTCACAGTATTCATCTTTGATTCTCATCAAAAGGCAAATTTAAAAGTTTATGGGAAGAAAAAAACAAAACAAACTATGGTGATTGGGCAAAAACAAGACTGAACAGGCATTTGGTCCAGATAACCTTCAGGTGGAACAGTTGTTGGCGAGTTGGTAATTAAACAGCTGTATTTTACACACTGCCACTACATTCGGAATGTAACTTACAACAATTCCTGCATTCCTGAGTGCGAGGGGCAAGCTGAGCAAACCAGTTCCAATATTCCCCTTTAGTAAATGCAGTAATGTGTGGGCAAACCTGAAGAAAAAGAGTAAGACACAAGACATGAGTGATTAATGTACATTCACAACTATTAATTTGGCATTTGTTGACACAGAGCAGGTTATGCAGGAAATGTTTAATCTTTTTTTTTTTTTTTTTTTTTTTTTTTTTTTAAAGCAGATGTTGTGTGTTATCTTCATATCATTGACTTCATTCAATACACATTCATGAATTTACACATTTAGACAATTTTAATAATCTTTCAGAAATCATGACTAGTCATGATTAGTTAAAACTAAATTAATCTGAATTTATGTATACATATTCTTAAAATATGACTGCATTTTTTTGGATGTCAAATGGATGTCAAAGAAAACCGAAGGATTTTATATAATTGAATTAATAATTCCTGTATTTATTCAGAATTTTTGCCTCCGAATGATAAAACACTTGTGTTATCACAATACCCTTATTAGGAAATCTGTTTCAGAAATGTATGTAGGTGCATATAATAAGGCACAAAGAAGCGTGCAAGTTTGCACTTCCACATTTGCAATAATAATAAATTACATACAAGCAGTACTGTTTACAGAGAACGTGTGAATGGAAGTGCATAAACAATTGCTATACTTTCAATACATAGTCCGTTTGAGCGTTTGATGCACTGATTGTGTCTGCTTGAACACAAGCACTTGTTCAACACACGTTGTATGAAAAGCATGTGACCCTGTCTTTAAAATATCTCTGCAGCAACATGAAAACCAAAAGCACATGTTAATGACATCATTAGCTTGCCTTAGTAAAAAAAATCAATATAGATTTAACAATATTTTGGCATGTTTTTTCATTTCCCATGCATCACCCAATATAATTAAAGCTATTGTCCAGCCCCGAATAAAGTTAAAACTTTGTTTACGGTCCAAGACATACACAAATACATGAGTTACTCATGTGACTTGTTAAAATCAGTGAGGAAAATGTGATTTAACATGGAATGACCCCCATATTTTATTCCGGTGGGCACAAAGTACAAATGACACTACTCCAGAAGTTTCCTGTATCTTCACTGATTACAAAGAGGCAAACTAGATTAAGTTAATAAGTAAATCACTCACGTGATCCCCTGCTTCTGGCTGTGAGGCTCTGACTCATCTTCCTCAGAGTTCTCTTCAGGAACAGACTCCATGAGTGGAGTCAAAACCTCCAAATCTGCATTTAGAAATTGAAGTTCAAACTGCCTTGCTCAACCACATCCTTATAACATTTAAACATTTACAGCATTTATCAGACGCCCTTATCCAGAGGCTCTACATAGCAAGCTTTTTTTGTCTCATATTCAGTGCACTTCACAATTAGCACGTACACATAACCTGTAATGCCCCTGAAATGACACAGGCATCTGTTATCTGAATTTATAGTGAAAGTGATGTGATTATCATTGTGAAACACAACATTCAGCCACCACTATCTATTTTAGTATTAACACTAGTTCCTATTAGTTTACTTGTACGGTTTCTGTTTATGCAGAGACATACAGATGCAGTAGTTATGGATGCATGTTTAATCCAAATTAAAATTGAATTTAAATATATAATTAAGTTTCAAATAAAATGTTAAACTGAAACTTTTGCCTTAAACCCCTGCTGTTTCAGTCCCTGTTTTTCAATGTGTTGGACTAATTATCATTTTAATGGATATCAGTCTAATTAATGACATTCATATTAAGAGTCTTGTTATAATTATAAATGGAGCATTAGAGGCATAAATCATGTCATATGTTTGATACTCAAGTACATCTGAAGGAAAATATTTGCACTTTTACTCAAGTGGAAGTTTAAAGGGAGCCTTAAGTTTACTTTTAGTGGAGTAGTATTTTACTTTAGGTACCTTTACACTAACTGGAGCGGTTCTGGATGCATTTCAGTGTTAAACTGGTATATCTATGATGTATAAAACCTTGAACCTTGAAGTATGCGTGAGCAAAGTGGGTAAGTGTCGTGTTTATCTGCAACTCTGAACACAAGAGGAGGATCAGAAATTACTTGCTGTATTATTTACATTTAAGGCATTTGTCAGATGCCCTTATCCAGAGCGACTTACAATGTGTTTCCATGTTTCAATCACTGAAGTGATCAATTCTGGTTCACTAGGACCCCTAACTATGAATACAATCTTTTTATTCACCCTGTAGTAGTTTCTATACATAAGTCAGACAATAAGAAAGTTACAAGTTAATCTAAATATTCTCTAAAGAGGAAGGTCTTGAGCTGCCGTTTGAAAGTGCTCTGACCTCAACTGTTCTGACCTGAAACTGTTCTGACCTCAAGGGGAAGTTCATTCCACCACCAAGGGGCCAAGATGGAGAAGAGTCTAGATGAATGTTTTCCTTTTACCTTCAGAGATGGAGGGACCAGGCGAGCAGTACTGGAGGCTCGGAGTATACGAGGTGCAGTGTGAGGTGTAATAAGGGCTGTGAGGTAGGGTGGTGCTACTCCATGTTTGGCTTTGTAGGCCAGCATCAGTATTTTGAATCTGATGCAGCTTCTGGGAGCCAGTGGTGGGAACGTAGCAGAGGGGCGGTGTGGGAGAATTTGGGAAGGTTGAAGATCAGTCGTGCTGCTGCATTTTGTATGAGTTGTAGAGGTCGGATGGTACATAAAGTAAAAGTGATTGTCACATGTGATACACAGCAGCGCAGCACAGCACACACATTTAACCCATCACCCTTAGTAGGCAGTGGGCAGCCATGACAGGCGCCCAGGGAGCAGTGTGTGTGGACGGTGCTTTGCTCAGTGGCACCTCAGTGGCACCTTGGCTGATCGGGATTTCGAACAGGCAACCTTCTGATTACGGGGCCGCTTCCTTAACCGCTAGGCCACCACTGCCATAGAGGTAGACCATCTAGAAGGGAGTTACAGTAATCCAGTGGCCTGTGTTGATAGATAAGGACTGATTCATCTGATATTGTAGAGAAGGAGTATTATAGTAGTCTGGTAGTAAGTTAAAGGTTAAGGCATCTTTATTGTCATTGCTTGAGATTTGGGACACTGCTCTGGGCAGTGGAAATGCAGTCGCTCAAATTCACCTTCCACGCACCAAAATAAATAATTATTAATAATTAATACAAAATATAAAAGCACAGAAGCTGGAAAACAGCTATTATGAATAAGATACTGCAAGTAGCTAGGTAGTTGCCCTAATTTAATAAAAAAAAATTGCAGTGTACACAGATCAGTACGTTCAGAAAGACCCCAGCTGATCCTAAACGCCACCAAAAACCAACCCAGGCCACCTTTTCACATTCTATTGTTGAGAGGAACAGGTTCATTAGGATTAAAGTGAACAGGGTGTTCACGAACACTGAGACAGTGCAGGAGCATTTCGACGTCTTCTCATGTCTTAATCCATGACGTATATCCGGTTGGGAAAGACTCCCGCGGTAGTGGTTCTGTAAATGCGTTCATAATAAAGATGAAGCAGAGCAGCAGCAAATACATACCTACATGCTCGGCCATCATCGCCTTACGTTCATCTACACCGAGGGAGAGAAGAAGGCATAAATGGCGCGCAGCCTCGCTTTATTCGTTTTATTCACGCCGATCTACGAGTTAAGACAAAACTGTTGCACTACAGCAGCGAGGGAGCCACTTTTCCGGACTTGTAGACGAATCTCCACCGTCATCCTGCATAGACCGATCCCTGGCGAGAAGATTTAAAGAGCACCGCGCAGATCAGTCCTTAATACGGCGGAGGTGACGTCACGCTCCTTAAAGGGGCGTAACACACATCTGCAGACGATTTACCAAATCAATGCAAAATCTATTGTATTGTGTGTCCGTATAGTCAATATTCATAAGCTGCATAAACGCAAGAATATATCTGTTTGATTTATTTTGTAGTTTGGACTCTTATTACTTTCTGTGTTGAATTCATACATTAAAATGCCTTAATCCTATCCCGAAAAGGCCAGTTACTTTGGCTAAAAGAGAAAAAAAAGAAATGTCTCGGCATGTCCAAATCACATTTCACTTTTTGACTGTGTTTAAAACAGATATCAATGAAAGATGCAAAAAAAAAGTGCAATATCTCTTAATTAATCAGAGATATATAGGGGAGAGTGTGGTGACGTGTGCAAGTTTTTACTTTAATGTGTGGCCATGACAGTAATGCTTCCAACTAAAATAATGTAATAAATAATAAGGCTACCTAATAGCATGTTAACTTGGCCTACCTGGTTTGCATTCGGACTAGAACACAGTCAAACGTGAGCATTTACAGGAGTACCAATTTTCCACTTAATTATTATTTTTATAGTAACAATGTTATTAATGCAAATTAGGAGGCCTGATTAAATTTAGCAAAGACCAGTAAGGTTTCATTTAACTTTAATGACATCAAACAGACCAAAGCAAATCCAAAAGAGAGGTCAAACATGGTCTAATCGGCAAAAGGCAATCCAAAAAGGCCGAGCAACAACAGGGGACGAGCTCACACTATGAACAAGAAGACCCAGGTGCACTGGGGGGACTGTCCCTGAAACTACTGATTGTAAGACGATCTAGATAATGGCGTCTGATAAATGCTGTAAATGAGTAGCGAGGAGCTAAGGCTGTGCCGGATGTTTATAGCGGATATCTTCTTTGTCCTCGCCCGCTTTTGGGTACAGCCCCGTAGGCGGTTGTGCGCCCCCTGCGGGTGGGGCGGTGAAACGGACGTTCCGACAATAAATCAACAAACACACACACACACACACACACACAAACACACAAAATCAAC
Source organism: Denticeps clupeoides (assembly GCF_900700375.1). Classification (NCBI taxonomy): domain Eukaryota; kingdom Metazoa; phylum Chordata; class Actinopteri; order Clupeiformes; family Denticipitidae; genus Denticeps; species Denticeps clupeoides. Next base: position 651,335 of record NC_041725.1, on the reverse strand, counting down.
ATTGTGGTACAATTGCTTGTGGTACAAATGTGATGACCCAGGGTGCAATGCATCAAGCAAACAGGTTATTTTTGCACTGTCCTTTGACTTCTAACAGCCAGTCTCATCAAACCCAATCTAGCCCCCACAAAAACAATCCAACTCAAATGAGTCCCTCTCATGCAGTGCCACCTCCCTCCAACAAGGATTGTCTTCCGACGCCGTCTCCTGCCGTCCCGTTGGGTGACGCTGGTTGCTGCTGCTGCTCCCGCCTCCACAGCCAGCTGAGCGTCTTATTCGAATTGTCCGTTCCATATTAAATGCTGCAATACCAATATTACGCCTGTAGGGGGTAAAGTTTAGACAGATAAATAGGCCGGAAATCTGTTTCAGATTTTAAAATAAAGCTGTATGTGGTAATGACTCGTTATCTGTCTGACCAGGGGAACTTTGCTCATATGCACAGGTTTATTAATATGGACAATTCCATGTAATATAAATATGGTTAAAACGTTTTGGACAGCTGATTATGGAAGACCTTACTAACACAACAACATCAGAGCCAGGGGGAGGGACATGTTTAGCTGAGCAAGGATGTGGTACTATTTCTAATAGTTCAGAATTTGGAGTGGATACATAGATCATTCGGCATTCGGCAGTAAACTCTGCCCAGCAAGGTAAAAAAGCAGTCAATCAGTACCCCTGTGTTGAAAACCAAAATCCTCTGCCACACAACTTGCGTTCCAGAAACTAAACGCAGGGTTAACAAGTCCCACTCCTATCAGCCCAGCCAATTGATCATCAGCTCCATGGCGCTGCCTGAGAACAAATACGGAACAAAACATACATTCAAAAACAATAATGTTGATTGGTCTAGCTCTCAATGTCACCAAGAAAAAAAAAAGAGATGGTTGTCAACTTCAGGAAGAAACCAACTGTCCCCATCCCACTGCACATCGATTGACCTGAAAGTGAAAGTGTAGTAATTGTTATTGTGATACACAGCACAGCGCACAGTGCACACAACAAAATGTGTCTTCTGCTTTTAACCATCACCCTTTGGCGAGCATTGGGCAGCCATGTCAGGCGCCCGGGGAGCAGTATGTGAGGATGGTGCTTTGCTCGGTGGCACCTCAGCGAATTGGGATTTGAACCGGCAACCTCCTGATTATGTGGCCGCTTCTTTAACCGCTAGACCACCACTGTTGAGATCCTGGGTGTGGACCACCTAGAAAGCCCAGCATAGTCTGCACTTCCACAGAAAGCTGAACAAGGCCAAACTCCCTTCTCCAATCCTCACATCGTTCTACTGGGGGGCCATTGACCATCACTGCTACATCACTGTCTGGTACATGAATTTCACTGTTGTTGAGCAGAGGCCCTGCAGCGAATAGTGAAGGCAGCAGAGCGCATCATCAGGGTTCCACTTCCATCATCTCCCAGCTCTACAAGAAACACCTCATCCATCGAGCTCGCAACATTGTGAAGGACTTACACTACCCTGTTGTCCCTTCTGCCGTCTGGCAGATGGTTCCACAGCATCAGAACTGTAACTGCCAGACACTGCAAGAGCTTCTTTGCCCAAGCAGTCAAAGCCCTCAACTCTCTGCGATCACCAAACACTCTGAAACTCAACAATCAATACAATTCCAGCCTTATGTGCATTCTAACATCATGCCCATTTTCCACATCTCAATTCATTTTGCACATCTCTGCTCTTTTTGCACACGTTTGTCTTGTCTCCTATTTGAAATATCTAACATATCCACTTCCAATGATATTTTCCTGTTTGTGCTTGTTCAGTGTACAGAAAGTTTTACATTTTTAAGTTTTAGTTAGTATAGTTTAGTGTGTATATACATATATATTTTTCTTTCTTTTACGATCGCTCTATGGGGGTCTGTGTGAAACAGTATTTCAATACACTGTTCCTCCCGAAAGCAACGCAAGACCCCAAGCAATGAACTGGTAAAACTCTTTTTTCAAGGACATGTCCTGAAACGTTGCTCCACAATCAAACACAACCCTTGTTGAGGAATGTACCACAGACTCAGCTTCCGCTGGGCAACAGTCTCTGCATAGGTGTTAGCAATAAGGCTATTCACATATGCTGCATAATCTTGACACAAGGTTTCGTTTAGCAAGAATCTACTTCTTAATCCGTGCATCCTTTGCTTCACTACTGCCAGGTTACTGGGCAGAGAAACATCCTCCTTCTTGTAGGGTAAATTTATACAGTATCTTCCATCCTGCAAAGCTACTGAACTCTCATTATCTCCATAAATCTAATTTCATCTCTGTAGCATTCTCAATGAAGTCCTGATTATATTGACCGGTGAGCATGCCTCTGCAGAGAGATGCGGTTCAATGTGACAGAAGATAACGTTGCCTCACTGTTTCCAATCAGTGGGCCATTGACCACCCATCCCAACACTGTTCTAATTTCATATGGACCATTATGGCAACTATTGATGACCTCCCATGGTTCTAATACCTTGGGTGCGTTAGTTCCTATTAACAGGTCAACATTTGCCTTCACACTTGGGATGTGCACCTTTGACAGATACGGCCACCTACTCAGATTCTCAAATGTCATCGTGTTATTCACAGTGACTGGGATTTCTTTCTGCGTAAATACTTCAGATAAAGCATAGAAGTTATTACTGTCCAGACCAGATACCTCTAAGCTGGATAACGAATATGCTGGAACAAACCGTTCTTGCCACATTGTTCGCAACAGGAAACTAGTTCTTTTGCCTGAGATTTTCAGCTTCCATATCAGAAGTTCGGAACAGAAAGTAGCTGAGCTCCCAGGATCCAGAAAAGCATAAGTTGTAATGATGCAGTCTCCCTTTTGCAGACTTCACCTTGACAGGAATGTTACACCTTGCATAGCTCCTAGGCTGTATTTTAGATCCTGATGTAGTCCTTGACACAGAAACTCACAGACGTGCATCTGTGAGAGAAATTTAATAGTGTTTAAGTGTTTCTCGTGTAGAGCCAACATAACAAGGCTATCTTTGGGTCTTGCAAGATGTATGAGATAATGGCTGCCTGGTATGGACAAGCACAGAAAAACACCAATGCTTTGGTTTGGAAATTGCTTGACTATATATACTGTCACTGTGAGTCTTCCCATGCACGCATATAAATAAAGCCTGACTAAATTCATTTAACAGTTTCCCATTGTGACTCCTCAGATGCTCTGTGATGAAAATAACTTCCAAGACAATTTGGTGTCAGAAGTGGGATCGGTCATGCTTGCCAAGACCTGATCAGAGGGACTGATCACCGGGATTTAAAAAAGATTCATCTCCAATTCTCGCTTAGGTTTCAGAGTGAAGGAGACTCTGGTCAGTGTTCTTGGCTGGCTGCACCGGAATCTACCTCTTCATTTGAGGACACATTGAGCTAAAATATTTAATTTCTTAATTTTAATTAAATCATATTTGCTTGATTCTGTGGTTAACTCAATCAGGTGAAAGGAGTATAATTCTCCCATTTGTTTAATAGAGAACTCTAACGTGAGGACAGGTTTAAAAAAAACAACAACAAAAAAAAGCCCTGTGAGTCAAGATCGTGTAAATGAACTGTGAGTCCTTTCTTATATTGGCAAGACCAGTCTTAATGTTGTGAGTCTTTTTATAAGACAAGACCAGTAAGACTGTGAGTCCCAGGCAAGACCAAGTTAACAAAGTTAAAAAAAAAAAAACACTTTTAAATATCCTTTGAGCCTGAGTGACAACACCAGTGAAATGGGAAATGTTTTGAAAATTATAAAATTATAAAACTGAAAGACAGGTAATGCCTGTCTGTGTATGAGCGCAAACCTTCTCTCTCCCTCTCTCTAGTGTATGTGTGTGCGTGAGAAAGAGAATATCAGACTGTGTTCATCAGAACAACATCAGAACAACTGTTGGCCCCAGTACAGACCATGGACAACTGATCACCTCTTGATCTCCTCTAAGCATCTCCCTAAAGCAGAACGAGGGGGAGCAGCCTTGTCTAGAGCCGTAAATGATTTCCACATCGCTGCCTGGCTCATCAACAAAGTGAAAAACAGTATGATGTGTGCTTCTGCTGTGGACAAAGAGGACATTGGGTGAGAGAATGGCCCACCTATGGTTGAAAACATGGACACAGAAGAGGACAAGTCCACCACAGGCATTTCCAATTGGATTGATGGGTGACGCGAGGTAGAGTTCCAGACAAAAGCATGGCTGAAGCCCTGGAGAAAGTTCCACATAAGGTTATGTACATCTACACTGACACATCCTGAAAAAGACACGTACTGATATAAATGACACAAACATGCATTCTACACATTTTGCTGCAGATTTCCTCTGGAAAATCATGTTTAATTTGACTTTTATTACTTCTTCTGACTCAGGCTCAGAATTCTGCCATATGTGACATACTAACCTATTGCGTCTCTCAACAAAGATAGATATTAATTCTCAGGTTGTTGCTGCCCTACCACAATCAGCTGAGATCCAACTCCATAGCTTCCAGTAAGGAGACTTCAACTTAATTAAAAGCTTCTGGAAACAAAAGTGAAACCATCAACGCTGGATGGGACCCTTCCAGATCCTGTTGACAACTCTTGCAGTCAAGGTCGCAGAGAGTCACATGGATCCATGAGTCTCATTGTAAGAGGATTCCAACTCCAACAGCGCACCCGAGCAAGATCAGTAAGGAAATCTGTGTCCTTACTGCAACACGTAGCATGCCAAGCTACCAACTCAGCTCGTCATGAATCAACAAGCATCCATTTTGCATATATGATAAACACTTAGCCTCACACCTGCCCCCACCAACTCTGCTCTCTCCAGTGGTGGAATGTAACAAAGTATTTGTACTTCGTTACTGTACTTAAGTACATTTTTATGTATCTGTATTTTACTTAAGTAAAAATAATAATGCATACTTTTTATTTTACTCCACTACATTTTTCGGCAATTATCTGTACTTTCTACTCCACTCCATTTCTACAATTTATGCCGTTACTCGTTACATTTTATGAACACAATTTCCTCAAAATCTTGCATGAAAAAATAGTTAGTCTATCGTGTTCTGGCCTTGTTTGCCATTTCCTACCAATCAGGCTTTACTTTACTTTACTTTACTTTATTTATTAACTCCAAGTCAGTTAGCAGCACGAGCTGGTAGACCAAGACAGTCAACATGGACCCAGAGCCCTGCAGCTCTGAATCACAAAGAAATCCTTGGCCGGATTTAAGAAATTTATTTGAGTACAAAGGAGCAAAGAATGAGTCCTTGCTATTTCTTTGCATCCCATGCCTGCCTCAACATAAAGAATTGTTGGCATTTAAAAACTCCCCTTTGAAAAAACATAAGCTATGCTATGGTATGCTATGCTTTTGGGTATGTTATGACTTGTTATGATACTATTTACATTTACATTTACATTTACAGCATTTATCAGACGCCCTTATCCAGAGTGACTTACAACCAGTAGTTACAGGGACAGTCTCCCCGGAGCAACTTAGGGTTAAGTGTCTTGCTCAGGGACACAATGGTAGTAAGTATTATCTCGCGAAATGTATGCTGACATACAGAAATTGTATAAAAATCACACCAGTGTAGCTTCATTATTTTTTTAACACGGTGGTAGGATAAAACTGCTTTATTAGCTCAGAGAAGATAGCTTAATGTCTTTGCTAGCATAATGTCCAGCTCAGTGTTGTGCCAGTTCACACTGAAAAAGAACTTGGAACGCGTTCATGCACAACACTGGTCCAGCTTGGCTGGAAGAGGTGCTTTCCGCATGTTTCACAATCAGTAGTCATCTCTGACTAGAGATGTGATCACAATAGACCAACACTTCTGTATTTCCTGGGTTTCTCACATATTTCAGGACCCCCTCCAATTTGGTTTTGTATTCACTTAAATGCAATCTCTCGAAATTATAAGGTTTATATACATAGCTTAACACTGTAAATAGGCCTAATAATATACTTGATTGTGCTAGTTACTTTGTTGCCACTGGTGTTTGGCTACTGTTGTGTTTCCCTATTACTGCTCTTGACAGAAGTGTTGAATAGTTTTGCATGTACATAAATGATTTAAAGATATATCATGTCCTGATTGGTTTATCTTAATGGTAGTAATACCTAGTAATACCTAGTAATATCTAGTAGATAACTTGTCATCCACATAATTCTAAGGTACACACAGTATTGCAGAGTGCACACACAATAAGCACACCAAACTTTCCAATACACATATACTGTATAATTGCTTGTAATTATTATGAGCAATGACATCAGTACAGGCATAAGTCAGTATATGTACTATGCTTTTACAAAATGGCAAACCCCAGAGGTTGAGACAAACCATTGTGTGAGTACTTTTACTTAAAAAAAAAGTAAGATTGTTGATGTAGCACTTCTACTTTTACTTGAGTACATATTTTGCAGGTTACTTGTACTTTTACTTAAGTACTAAGCTTCAGTACTTCCTCCACCACTGGCTCTCTCCTCAAGCCCGATATCTCTTTATGTTTTCCCTCAGTCAAGAAGGAAGAGCTCAGCATTTCAAAATGTGGTATTAATCATGCACACAGGTTCCTCATAAAAGTGTGCTTTTCCTCTTTTGCCACAATCTCAGTTCCACTAATTGGTTTGTCCTATAAGGGATATAAAGCAATAGACTATGCAGGCTACTTCTAGTATATGACAATGATGGAGCTATTGTACATAATGATGTATTCTGCTCTGACTTTGACTTCTCATATGAGGACAACACAGATATATAATTTCTGTATCTTGTTTGTTTTTAATGTCTATGTTAAGTTACCTTAAACCCTTGCTGGAGTAGTATATTTTGATGGTTTTAGTTGTGTGTTATTTCATTATTTTGCTAATTGTTTCGTAATCATGGATTTTTTGTATGCTTTTTGTACTATTATTTACTTATCAATTTACATTTAATTTTTTGCATATTTTTGTGATAATTGATGATCAAAAGGGGGAGGTGTGAGAGAAATTTAATAGTGTTTAAGTGTTTCTCATGCAGAGCCAACACAACAATGCTATACATCTTTGGGTCTTGCAAGATGTATGAGATCATGGCTACCTGGTATGGACAAGCACAGAAATACCAATGCTTTGGTTTGGAAATCGCTTGACTGTATATACAATCACTGTGTTCTGACCTTTGGGGATTCGGATAGCAAGTCTTCCCATGCGTGCATGTAAATAAAACCTCATTGTGACTCCTCAGATGCTCGGTGATGGAAATAACTTCCACGACACATCCTGTATGTTGCCAAAGAGAAGATCAGAAAGGATTCGATCATGGTGTTCAGGAAGCTGTACTCTGTCTTGAGTCTTTACCATGATATCATGAGCGGTAGTTCTCCATTGCTCTCGCATTTTAAATGGATGTTTTGAAATTATGGTCCTTATGTTTACAAGCATGTCCAATTCCTGTAGGTATTGAAGTTCCCCAATTGCATTACAACAACCTCATACAAATAATGAGTAGATGTCAGGATCCGGTCCAAAATGGGGGTTACTCCGGTCCAGGATCCGGACCGGAGTTTAATTGTTGTCCTGTGTAATGTTCCCTAATCGTTCTCACCTGTGTTAATTGTATAAAGCTGCCCTGTTCGTTTCTGTCCACGGTCAGGTCTTTGAAGTTATGTTCCGTGTTCACCAGTGTCTATGTCTCGGAGGTCTCCCCTGTCCTGTGATTCACCATTAAACCCCTGTTCCGTGATGTCAGGTGAAAGCGTCCTTCATTCCTCGTCATTCCTCGTCCTTCCTCGTCCTGTTCTCCGTGCACCCGCCGCGTCATGCCCGCATGGATGTGACAGTAGACTTGCAGTGCTTCCACATCCTTAGGCTTAATTGTTGGCCATGCCAAAGCCTTCTTTATGTAAACTTTATTTGGATTGCCAAAGTGCTCCTGCAAAAAAAGACCCTTTGCCACAGTGTAGCCATGTTCAGTGTCATATGTTGACAGCTACGCAACAACTGTTGTGGCTGTTATCTGGTGAACTGTTCCAAATAACACAGATAGTCTTCATCTTTAGCTTTGCTTTCCACACCCTGTTCAAATGCTTTAATGAATGGTCTAAATTGAAGCGGGTCCCCGTCAAACACTGGAATTTCCCTTGCTGGCAATGACGACATATTGTGTTGTTGTACCATGGCTAATGTGATATCATTTTGTCTTTGCATAACAACCAGTAGCTCCGGAGATTGAGTGTTATTAGCAAGATGATCAATTAAAGGTCTTCACCTTCCTGGCTCTTGCCTGAGTTCCATGTTCTATTGCAAGCTGATCCACAGATTTCCTGCAGTACGTCAGAAGGATTGCATTGATGTTAAGCATTATCCAGGCACCACATCTCTGTTCTTCTTTTCTGCAACATCTTTTAACAGTGTGTTACATGGTAAAAATTATTTGGCTGTGTTAACTTTGATCCAGGTTGGAATTCCTTTACTTTAGGATTTAATACATTTAATGAAACCATTTTCTCATTTTCCCTTTCCACATAGGAATTCATACCATAACAGGACACTGCAGAACAACTTTTTTTGCTCAAAAGCCTGTAGCACAGTCAACATCACTGCAGATGCAGCCAACTCTGCCTTTAGGTCAAGCTGCTCCCTTCTTCTTAACTGCTGTTCCTGTTCCTCCAGAGCGTGTTTTTCCTTTAAAGCTGTAGCCTTAGCAACAAGTGCAGCTCTCTCAGCCTCAGTCTTGATTCTAGCTGTACTGGATCTACAAATGCAACTGCATTTTTTTGACCATTTGTTACCAATATTAGACACACTTTCATTTTGATATACATCCACATTTACAGTTTAAACCCCATATTTCATGACTCATGAAAATCCATGACCATTTTGACAACATCCAACATTTCAGGTAAAACCATAAACACACACTTTTCAGAACACATGGAAAAAAAAATGCTCTTTGTATTAGAAATAACCTCATTGATAGATATTAATTTTGCATTAAACCAAGTTTCATGTTTATCCCTTTCATCAACAGGCAATAAACTTAACAAAGACTCATGAATACACTTTGCACCATTACATGGTTCTATCAGATCCTTCACTGCCTATACTAACCCGGGGGGTATGTCCTCCTCTCTGTATTTCTCTGGTACACAGGCATTGACTGCGTTAAAGGTGGATTGTGATCTGGACTCTTCTCCCCCACAACCTCCTGTCCCCAATGTTCCCCAGATCTTCAGCTTCAGAACTCATCTGAGATATCCGCCTCTAGCTCAGGCCATGGGTACGATGGGTGGGGCACCCAACAGAATTTGATAATGCCTGAACAGGGAAGTGTCTCACCACCCACACCACTGCCGAACATGACACCGACATACACACATACGCACACTTTTCTCATGATCCTTAAAGGCATTTACCATACTCAAACTCACAATACAGTCCACCCTGATTTAGTTTCATGGGTGATTCAGGGGCTACGTAGTACTGCCCTGACTCTGCCTCCAGCGTTGGGAACAACCCCTTTCAAACATTGTTTCCTGTTGCCCTATACATTTGTTAGGCCGAGACTTAATGTGCAGGTCAGGCATTATTGTTTCATCAACTGGGCTGATAATTTCTCTTGCAGGTGCGCTCTTTGGTGAGCTCAGCCTTGCTCTGCCTTGCAGACGGTCCCCTCCATGACCCATGCAGCTTGGACGGATGGCCCTGTCTGACCAATTTCTCCGGAGAAATGACTGTCCATGAACCTCACTTATCCTGGTCTGCTGGCTTGGTTTCGGAATGGGGAGTGTACTACCATCGACACTGTCTTCAGCTACAGCCCTCTACTGCCTTCGATGCTACACCTGTACCTCCACATCCCGTTCTTGACACCATCATGTTATCACAACCTGACAGCCGTCATCAGTTCGTCCATGACTTCCACCTCACCAACCAGGCGACATGGCCATAGAACTGCTACCTGGAACCAAACCTTCTCACCTCTACTCTCTGTCCAAATCTCTCTGTCCTGGCCATGGAGCAGTTTGTGGCAGAGGCACTACACAATGGTACCAACATCCTGATTTACTCTCCTACCCTTGAAGCTCACCATGTTGCTCACCAAACGACTGTACTGTAAGTTGGAAAAATGCGCTTTCCACCAGCACTCCATCACTTTCTTGGGTTTTACCATCTTGCCACAGGGTGTGGCCATGAAGCCCAAGAAACTGGAAGCAGAGGCATTGTGGCCCCTACCCATGACACTGAAACAAGTGCAAGGGTTCCTTGGGTTTGCAAATTTCTATCGTTGCTTCACTGCTGTTTGACTGGACTGGACTGACATCTGAAATCGGGACAGAACTGTCAAAATAACAGCAAAATGTATCTTTGAGTATTATAGTACCACTGGGATACTACTGTGTATTACTTTATGTGCCTGAATTGTTTGTATTTAGTGAAACAAATAAATAGAGTTTTTACAAATAAATTAAAAACAAGAACAAAACAGGATGTCAGGTTTGGATAATAAAAATTAAATGATTATATTAGAAGAAAAACAAGCAGAAAAAAGACATTGCATGCTTGGATCTATTATCTGAATTTAGTTTCATTATTTTATTATACTATTCCATGGTTAGGAAAATCTAAAACGAAATCGATTATGTCATCCCTGGCTGGGTGCATGTGCCCTGTGCGGCCAGCAGGGCGCGCTGTGCGCCAGGCGCGCTCTCGCTGCGGTGGATGTGGCGCGCGCATAGCCTGGGATGCTCCTGCAGGGAAGATGAACCCCTGAATGCGGCAGAGGAAGCAGGGCTGCTGCAGGCGTGCTCCGGGGTCGCTGGGGATTTATGAAAGTCCGGAGACCAGCATCACAGCCACGCCGGTGAGCTGCGCGGGTTTGAAACTGAGAGGAGGGGACGTTCGTAGCGCTTCAGCTGCGGGGAGAGCGGGAAATGGCTGGGCTTTTGGCGCAGGATTGCGGTAAACGGGGATAGCAAGGTGAGTGTTTGTGTTTCTGCGCATTCTGCATCAGGTCAAGACAGAATTGAGCGAATTTTCTGCTAGATGAATATTTTGGTGAGGGGAATGGTCCCCGCAGGTGTGTCCTGTGTGAGCCACACATGTCTGTTCAGGAACGGATGCAGTTTCGCGGAACATCATGGCGTCATGCCGACAAAATGCACCTGCTAACGAGCGTGTGTCGTGAAGAAGAAATGGCGGCCAGCTGTCTGCTCTCGCAGCGTGTGAGTGGTTTCTGGATGGTTTCCGACCCCCATCCCTCACTTTCCTGCAGACGCCCCCTCACCCCAGCACTGGCTGGACCGGCAGGACGAGACACCACTTTTTACACCTTCCCAAACTGACTGGACACGATTCTTACCAGAATGGCTTATACGTTCATCTCGCCACCACGACAGCATTAGAAGGGACATCAGTCATCAACAAAGAAATACTCACTGATTCTGAAAAGTCAAATCTGAGTTGCATTTGTAGAATTTGAAGTTGCTGACTTTTTGAAGCAAATGTATGCTATAATTGACATTATTAAATAATATCAACCACACATTGAATCGTTGCCAGTCATGATTATGAATCCCCAGAGCACCCACAATGAAGGAAAAGACAGTAGTTAACTTAACGGCAAATCAACTACAGACTGGTTTTTAAAAATAATCCAAACACAAACATTTTTTTTAATTTAAATCGTATCATTCTGCTTTAGACAGTTTCCTTTTGAGAGTTTCTTGTTAACTGAAAACAATGGTAAATATTGTTGCTCTAATTAAATCATCTTGATATATGTAATAGACTTCATAAGGAATGTTAATTTTCTATATTCATTTCTGGATAAAGATTTTGTGAAAATACAGAGAGGACTGTGGGTTGTTTAACTGTTGTACCTCTTCCAGACAACTCTTTCCCTTTTGTAAGGGACCATTCAACAACTGACTCTGCCAAATGCCAGCACACACACACACACACACACACACACACACACATACATACACACACACACTGCTCTATCACAGCATGTGTATGGCATTCTTTTTCTCTACTCTGTGGTTGCAAGGGCTAGCCAGTCCCTGACTACTTGTTGGACACTCTGGTTTTAAAATGGAACCATATCATAACTACTTCATTAACACCAAGCAGAGTGGTTGTGTTATTTGTAAGGCTTCCATGTCTGTTAAACACTGTATCCTGTTCAGAGATTCCTGATTGATAACTCAAATACAGAATCTATTAGTATAATATTGTGATTTATAAAGGGAAAACATGGAGTTGTATGAATCAGCACATCTCAGATCCATTGTTTGTTAAAGACTAACAAATAACCAAAACCAGCAAAAGTAAAAAAAAAAGTCCTCATGTAAGGTGGCTAAATTCCATTAACAAAAAGTGAAAGTGAAGTGATTGTCATTGTGAAACAGCACAGCATATGGTGACACAAATGTGAAATGTGTCCTCAGTATTTAACATCTTGAAAGGATGGTTAAGGATGGATAAAATAAGAGGATCCCTTATTAATCCCACAAGTGGGAAATTTACAAGCAGTATGAGACAGTAGAAACCCTGAAGCTGCTCCAGTGTCACCATTAGTTATGGTTCTAAGTGGGGTTTGAACCTGTATTTTGTGTATGTGAAAGTTGACGAGGGTTGTTGTTGCTTCAGTTTTTCGCACGACCAATAGGATCCAAGCGGGTGAGTTTTCTTTCTGCCACTTTGAAACTCACACACAAAGCGGGAATGGAAGAAAAGCTGATCTTTCTACAACACGACGGTCTGAAAGCAGTCTGAAAAGGTCTGTATTCAGTCCGTGCTTACCTGAGGCCATGGACGTCTGAACCAGGCAGTTTTCTGCTGTTTGTGGCGTCAGGTGAGCATGGACTGAATACAGATCATTTTTCTGCTCATTGTAGCAAATCAAAGCATCCACACAGTGTACAGTTTTCACATGTGACTAGTTCTCAATCTGTACACAGTCTAAATAATCCCATCAGGGTCATGTGAAATGGGATGTTTAGTTTAATTCAGTTAAATTTAGAATTACTGTTTTGAACTAAGATGTCACAATAATGTTTTTTTTTACAGTCAGTATTGCTGTTCACTGTTTATATTTGAATAAGTGAAAGGGATTGTCAATGTGATACACTATAGCACATCACACGGTGCACACAATGAAATGTGTCCTCTGCTTTTAACCCATCACCCTTAGTGAGCAGCAATGACAGGCGCCCAGAGAGAAGTGTGTGGGGACGATACCCCTAAATTAAATAACATTTGTTTGGTTAATCCCTGCAACCCTAGTGGGCACACATACTTACCTATTTATTTCTCCCAACATTTAAAGAAAGAACACAAAAGATTGCTTTCCAGTGCTTTAGGTCTCACTTGGGAGTTAATTTATGAAATTAACACCTGAGGAGTGGAGCTAAAAAAAACAGCACAGATACTGTGATTGATATCTGTAAATTATTAAGACTGTACAGTAGGACTGCATGAGGTTGGCCTTCTTCAGCTTCCTGAGGAATTGCAGACGTTGCTGGGATTTCTGGGTGGTAGACGTGGTGTTGAGGCTCCAGGAGAGGTTGTCTGTCATGTGCACACCCAGGAACTCATGCTGCTGACAATCTCAACAGCAGATCCATTGATGTGCAGTGGCGTGGGGACAGTCGGTTTCTTCCTGAAGTTGACAACCATCTCTTTGTTCTTGGTGACATTGAGAGTCAGATTGTTGCACCAATCCATCAGATGTTTTATCTCCTCTCTGTAGGCAGACTCATCATGTTGGTGATGAGCCCCATTACTGTTGTGTCATTTGCGAACTTGATGATGTGGTTGGAACCAGTGTTGTTTTTGACAACCATTTTAGATTTAGTCTTAGTCTTTTGGACTAAAATGCTTATTAGTTTTAGTCAAATTTTAGTCACTTCTATGTGTGATGGTTTTAGCCCAGTTTAGTTGACAAAAACTTAAAAAGGTTTTAGTCTAGTTTTAGTCAAAAAAAGGAAAAAATTTGTCTTTTAACAAATTAATTTAGTTCAATAAGTATTGGGGATTGCTGCTGGTCAGTGTCACAGATAAGTTGTGAAAATAGCAGCAGATCTATAAGTTCAACACATTGTGAGCTTGCAGATCAGCTATTTTCACCAATAATTACAATAATATAGGAATGGTTTTAGACGTATAAGGTTTCCACCCAACTGCAAATACTTTCTGATCTAATGATTGTGCATTACACACAGATAAAGTGGTAACAGTGGAATCAATGTTCATTACTCCAAAAAAGCCAAAAACAAAAACATTCTACTTCAACAATTGTGGCTTTATTTCACAGAATTTGCTAAAGTGCAATGAACATACACATGCCCAAAATGGATGTGATGGATGAGGAACACATATGCTCAACTTGGCCTTATCTGCCAGTGCAATTAAGATGCATATTATTTGTAAAAACAAACATCATACAACACCACTCTATCTTTAACTTGTGCAAACAATGTAATAAAAGAATTAAAGCAAAATAAATAAGACCACCCTGTAAATAGTGTAAACACTGTAGTAAATTCAACAAATAAAAACAACAACAACAACAGCAGAGGAGGGTCCGTCTCACAACAAGAACAAACAGAATATCACAATCACATATCTGTAACTGTACTAATTATAGTAACAGCTTGCTGTTAGCAAAATTAGCCTACTGACCTCGATTTAGTTTCAGAAAAGCGCTTCGCTCTAAAATGGCTCTTGCTCTGTTTCGACGGCCACGAGTGAGGTCACCTGTAATGCTAAACACTCTCTCAGCAAATGCTTGAGATGCTGGCATGGCCAGAAGATCTAAGGCGATAGGTTTTAGGCTTGGATAAACAGAATCTCCCTGTGCAGCCCAAAATTCAAGGGCAGGCTCTTTGTTTGTAGGCTGTGACAGCTGCTCCTTGAATTTCTTTATTTCCTCCTTGACACATGGCTTTGAGCAGCTAGACCTGGATGGCCGGCTTGCTTTTGACAAGAATTTGAATCTGGGCCGCTTTCTTTGTGGTCCCTTTTTTGATTCCTTTTCTTCCTCCTCTGGCTTCACATCTTCCACCTCCTCTTCCCGTACAACTGGTGGCACCAACTGAGCAATGTACTCTTCTGCTTTTTCCAGAAGCGCTGTAATTTGCTGATCATCATTTTCAAGGAGTGTTTCAGGTGAAACTGTTGGGTCGAGAAAGCATGCAGCAGCAGTGAGGGGTGAAAACTTAGAGTTAGTGTGATCAAGAAAGCAGCTTAACCGCTTGTCCATGTTTGCCTTCATCTTCTTTGCCAGGGTCCTTGAAGCTAGAACCCTCGGCATTGGGGAACTCAGACAGATGACCCTGCAGGTCCAGACAGGCACAACAAAAGATAAAGACTGTGTGTAGCTCTGGAGCATCTGGGTATGCTCAGTGAAGGGGAGGAGTAAATCTCTTAGAGCAGTCAGCCTCTGCCACACTGTAAAAAGTAATAAGTTGATTTTACTTAGAAAAGCCATGGAAACTGATTGCCTCAAAATTCTCAAGCAAATTAGGTCATACCTTTTGACTTGATACTACTTACCTCATCTTTGTAGAGTTAACTTGCGTACCAATAAAACATCCATAAAACATCAGTACCGGTAACTAAATTTCAAAAGTTAAGCAAACTTACAGTTTTAAGTTGAGCTTAATAAGCATACCTTAACATACCTGCTTGTTCATTTTACTAGAAGAATTTATGGAAACTGATTGCCTTAAATTTCTCAAGCAAGGTGTACTCAAAATTTTAAGTACACATCTAAGAATGTGCTGGTGATCTAAGAATACAAAGACACAGATTTGGCACAACACTAGAACGTTTATTTGCTCTATAGACATTACTTAAGGCATGCCTGTCAACATGGGCTGCCAAAAACAATTTAGACTAAATAAATAAAACATATACTGCACTTAAAATAAAGGACAAAATTCTTCTCCGTCTCTCTCTCTTTTAACATCTTTACGAAGGGGTCAAAACCAGAGCTTGCAAACACTGAACAGCCTGTAAATTTAGTAAAGCTTTCCTAATATAGTTCTCTTCACAATTGTCTTCTAATAAAACTCTTATAAAACTAACTAACATTAAGAAAACTTTTTTTCCTTTTTGACAACTGGAAAACACTATCAGTGTAGTACTGAACATTCACATCATGGCAATGACATTACTGTATCAAGCGATTTTTAGTGATTGGATTTTAGGTTTGAGTGACTTATGGCTAAGAGACAAAATCACTCTCTGTATGAAATCAAATGTGCTCTTCAGAGCTGCAGGATACTCAAAGTTTAGAGCATAAATCAGTCCAAAGAGCAGACACATTGCTTGTGGAAGATTTTCCACGTTATCCACAACCACGGTACCTTCCAAAATGATAACTGATGTTGTGGCATCAAGATGCAGGGAGTAGGGAAGTGTTGCAGTTGCAGAGTGCTCAGGAATCACCGTCAGAATTCCAATTGTAATGTCGGACAAGTCTTCATTGTCGTCACAGTCCTAAAAACAGGGCAGCAACAATGAGGTCAAAGTAAGCCACAAAACATCTTTAAAAGCAGATATGCACATTAAAATGTGAAACTAAATTAATAACACCATAATGTTTACATTTACAGGCGTTTTCAATCAGGACACATCAGTGGATGCAGGAAAGGATACGGACATTCAAACCACAGAATGAAAAGACAATAAAGGCCAGCTATATAAATTAGTTAATAATTATTCTAAAACCAATAATTTGCTATTCAAAAATGTATCAAAATACATCATTATGGAGAGGAATTGATTAATTTTTTTAAAAATCACCTATAAATGTCAAATATAAATAAATTTTTTCCTTCTTTCAATCTAATCTCCTTTCTGTATTTTATATTTATTTTACTGTACTTTCTTACCTGTCTCTTGCGTCTGTCCTTTATTCTTCCTACCTGTCTAAATTTCCAACCTCCTGTCTATTGTCCTTCTTACTATTGTTTTTCACTTACTCTCTTTATGTAATATAAAATGTGTCTTCATACTGTCTTTTTTCTTAATTTATCTTAACTTTCTTTTCTTTACCCCAGGAGCAGACAAATTCGGTCCCAGGTTCTTTTTTTTTTTTTTTTCAGTCCTTGCCTACCCCTTACTTTGTTTCAGTTTCCTGACTGTTCAGATCTCAAAACTGTTTAAAGAGCAATTTGAATGTTAAATAAGAATCACATCACAAACAAAACTACTTACAAAACAGGTCTTGTAAAAATCTGTGGGGTCCTCCCCGAGAAGGAATGGTAGTCCATGAAGAACGGCGGTTCGTCTCACATTGATGTTGGATTTCTGCAAAGTTATGATAAAAATTTCTACTTAATAGAGCTCATGACACTAACACAAAAGAGAGCAAGGAACAATAGCAAAAGAAACAGTTGTTTTAATATAAAAAAATTGTGATGTGTCTGAGGAGCTTACATAATTTTCAATCTGGTCTAGAATCTTCTTAAGTTGTCTCCACCTTTAGTCATGAAGATATTGATGAAACGTTGAGTGAACTTGTACAGTTCTTGAAAGAATTCTGATTCCAAGTTTTTGCCAGATATGCAACTAAACTCTGTAAGAATCAAAAAACAAAAATGGTGACAAAGTGACATTAAGCAATCTGATGTGTAAGTATGAATTAAATATCGATCTAAAAAGTGTTTAAAGGGATAATTTATCCAAAAATCATAATTGACTTGCCCTCAGGTAGTTCCAAAACTGTATAAAATGTCTTAGTTCTGCTGAACACAAAAGATGATGTTTGCCAGTACCAAAACAGATCTCATCCCCCATTTACTTTCTAATATGGTAGGTTTTGGTACTGGCAAACATCATCTTTTGTGTTCGGCAGAACACCTGTATAAATGTCTTTGTTCTGCCGAACACAAAAGAAGATATCTGTAAGAATGTCAGTAACCAAACAGATCTCATCCTCCATTTACTACCATAGTATTATGTACATAATAATCACACAGTGTGAACATGCCTTCAGTACAACACATTTACATTTACATTTACAGCATTTATCAGACACCCTTATCCAGAGCGACTTACAATCAGTATTTACAATCAGTATTTCCACAGTTAGTTAAATTTACAAACTTTTCTTAAGTAGATTCAGCAATTACTTTTTGCAGTGCACTCAATGGCAGTAGATAGTCCCAGCTCATCCCATCCGCAACTTGAACTACTGAGTCCTTGATTGGAAGAAGCCGTGATATCATCAGATATGTGCTGGACCATCTAGTAGGGCAGTCTTTCACCAGAGTTAGTTGACACAGCTGCAGCAGTCGCTCAGTTGCCACTGATGACTTGCGGAAGAGCTAGACGAGCGCTCTAACTTTGCCCAGCAGTCGGCTGACACTTGCATCTTTCTGGATGATGTTCACCACGAGTTGCAGTGTGTGTACAACACAGGGAGTCCTATTTATGTGTCCAAACCTAGATAGATAAGACAAAAACACAGAGAAAAACACTTTTTTAATCTTATATAGGAAATTTTGTAAAATTGCCATGAACAACACCATGCAATACAATAAACAATAGCTCTAAGTGACTATAACCTAGCATAACTCAATGTGACTGACATTCTGAAATTGTTAATTAACAGCAAACTGAAATAATTTACCTTTGGTCTTCAACCACCTCAGAGTCTTCAGTGTCGCTTGTCTCGGAGGATTCTTCCTCGGAGCTGGCTGATGCATCTGATTCATTAGGTTTGAACGCTGCAATTATGTTGCTTCCGTTATCTGTTATGACTGTCAGAATTTGTCCAAAACCTAGATAGATAAGACAAAAACACAGAGAAAAACACTTTATTAATCTTATATAGGAAATTTTGTAAAATTGCCATGAACAACACCATGCAATACAATAAACAATAGCTCTAAGTGACTATAACCTAGCATAACTCAATGTGACTGACATTCTGAAATTGTTAATTAACAGCAAACTGAAATAATTTACCTTTGGTCTTCAACCACCTCAGAGTCTTCAGTGTCGCTTGTCTCGGAGGATACTTCCTCGGAGCTGGCTGATGCATCCGATTCATTAGGTTCGAACGATGCAATCATGTTGCTTCCGTTATCTGTTATGACTGTCAGAATTTTGTGTTGTGGTATTCCCCAGTCCTCTGTGCATAGATCAGCACTGTTTTTTATACACTCTGCAGTGTGTGGGTGAGCGATCTGGTCAAGTCTCAACAATATGTGCTTTGCTTTGTTTTCCACAGTGCAAAAAAAGCATGCACTAATTGCCAGAAGTAATGCTGTAAGTCCTTTTTTGGTCCATATGTCCAGCCCAATTGTTATTTTGCGTGCTGTGGCAAGCCTCTCTTTGTACTTTTGTTTTTCGTCATCAAATATCTTGTCAACTAAGTTGTTTATTTTTGTTCTTTTGGGTATGGTCAGCCTCTTATCAAAGGTCTCCATCATGAGGATGAAATCTTCATCCTCAACTTTGCAAGCAGGTAGACCAGTACGTCCAATCTTTGGCACGTTGTTCCAGGGAGTCTGACTTATATTTGGATGCTGCGGCGAAGGCTGCTGGGATAGATGACTGTGCCCTGTTGTTCTTTGGACCACCAGGTTTCTGTTTAGGAGTTCTGGTCTCTGGGATCTGGTTGAGGAAAAAACAAAGAAGGGATACAATTACTCTATCTCTGTATATAACGTACACGTCCTGTAAAGGTTTACAGGTGAATACAAAACAATCAAATGTAGGTATACCATAAAAATACTTAAAATACTATGAAAAATACTCAAAATACTACCATGTTAAGAAAATAGAATAGTCTTAACTCTCACTCTCTCTCTTAAGTCTCAAACAAGCAAAACAAAAATACATAGTTTATTAACTGGCCCTGTACTAAAACTTTCTGTACTTTCATTCTGAGCAGCAGCCAAATTACACACACACAATGATCTGACGTTAGCATAACAAAAGCTAACTTTAGCCTGAAGTTAGCAGCCCATTTGCGGCAGGAGTATATGGAAAATTTACTAATTTATAAGCTTACTATGAAATTTATCACGAGCCGATTGTCGAGTAACATTGTAACGTTACGTAGGCTATACGATATGTTAAGAGCACTTGTAACTTACCTTCGAAAAAATATCCTTGTGGTGAGCCTTCAGGTGCCGCTTAAGGTTGGTCGTATTTTTTTCGCCTACTTTGTGGCCACATTTGTCACCGTCTTCCTTCACAATACACTGTTTTATTATCTGCTGGGTCATTATGGTGGGTGGGGTTTCAGGATAAACCGAAAGAGCTGTGCTCTAGCTGATCGCAATGGAGTCCATCGCTCTGGTCACTTTGTGGCTACTACTGAGTCGTTTGGTCCACGGTGGTCCACGCCCTCTCACAGTCTGTTGCTACAGGAAAGTTTTCTTGCAGTCGTGCTGCTCGTATGAAGAAGATAATCCCGGATTTTGCAAAATATATTGGAGTTTTATGCGTTTTGTCCAGCTGTTGTTGTATGCTCTCATCTGCCCAAATTTCCAACAAACATTGCACCTCTGCAGTAGACCAAAGCGACCCTTTCCCCGCCATGTTTGTTTTGGAACGTCGCAAAAACGTGACATCACGCATACTGTTCCATGCTTCAGCACGGTTAGCTCTCACACTTCATGCGAATCACAAATGTGAGGGGGAGGTTCAACTTTGACCAGCGGTAGGGCCATATGATTTCTGTGATACAGAAAATGTGAATGGGATCATGGAATTCATTGTAAAATGCAAAATTGTGTTTCTGGCCACTGCTGCCCACTACACTTCCAGTTGAACATTGCACACACCAATGCAATGTAAACGCATGATCAGCTGTGGCAAATAGGCTGTCACTTGCCCATTTGTTTTCGTACAGACTCTTCAAACTCTTGGTCAAGCAAACAAATCAGCTGATTTCCAGTTTATAATGCAAGTGGGCACATATTTTTTTTATATTCCAGGTCTCCCCAATTTTTATTTATCTGATGCATTTTTATATTAATTTCAAATGTGAAGCACTTTTATTTTACAAATGGCAGAATGTGTAATATTGTGAACTAATTCTTTGCATGAAATGAACATAAATGGTTTACAAAGGCAAACAGAAAATGCCAAAGCACTTTGTTTAACAGTGATTACATGTGATTAGTCATATTGCATTTGTCCCTCCCCCCACCCACTCCATTATCACAGTTTTTAGGCGAATGTGTATATTTGTAATGGGAAACAGAGAAATCAGAAGAATTAAAATGGAATTTAGGGGGAAAAAAATTATAGGGCTCTACAGCGGTGGCCATGGGCACTGCTGGTGTGCAATTGAGAGGAATTCTGGTTTGAATCATTCAAGTTAATAATTTATAAAGGTCATGTTGTTTATGGAGTTTTCTCTTTTTCTCTGTTTCTGTGCAGGCTGGATAAAATGCTTACACAGGGATGGATTTCAGACTGGTGATGCGGGCATCAAGCTCTGCCCCTTTTCTCATATTGGCTGTTCTCTTGGTTGCGTCAATGCCTTCTGTGCTTTGTCAGGACAACAGACCCCTTCTACAATTCACTGCTTCGCTGTACAACGTTACAATTTTTGAGAACTCAGCTGCACGAACATATGTCCGTTTTGATTCACGCATGGGCGTTGCCCTGACTCAACGTTCATGGGAGGTACGTTTCCGAATCACTACAGGTGACAACGAGGGCCTGTTCAAAGCAGAGGAGTTCCCACTGGGTGACTTCTGCTTTCTGCGTGTGCGCACTAAAGGTGGAAATGCTGCCATTCTGAACCGTGAAGTGCAGGATCACTATGAACTTACAGTGCGTGCAAGTGTGCGTGGTGAGGTGATGGAAGCCTGGACCACGGTGGGAGTACGTGTGCTTGATCGCAATGATCTCCGTCCACTCTTCTCTCCGACTACCTACTCTGTCACCATACCTGAGAGCACACCTCCCCGCACAAGTGTTGCGCAAGTGACTGCCACTGATGCTGACATTGGCAGTAATGGGGAATTCTATTATTTCCTGAAGGAGCGCTCACAGCTGTTTGCTGTACACCCGACCAGCGGAGTGGTTAGCCTTACCAGCAGTCTGATCAGCAGTCATCAATCACCACAGAGCTACGAGCTTGAGATCCAGGCAGTGGACAGAGGCATGAAGCTTTATGGAAACAATGGTGTGAGCAGCACTGCCAAACTCCTCCTCCATGTGGAGAGATCCAATGAGCATGATCCCTACATCACTTTGGTGTCACTTGTTTCACAGGCAGGTGTAGATGGGTCTTTGCCCCTAGTTTTTGCTGTTGTGTGTGTTGAAGATGAAGATGAAGGAGAGAATGGACAGATTGAGGGAGTGAGTGTAGTGGCTGGCGATCTCACAAACAACTTTTTTCTGGAAGAGACAGATGAGATGATGGGATTAACAGGACGGGCAGAGTTTCTTCTACGTGCTGCAGAGCGGCTAGACTGGAACTCTTTCCCCAAAGGGCTGAACCTCAGCTTGCAGGCACGTGACCGTGGCAACCCCCAGCGCTTCTCTTCTGTACATATCTTCAGACTCCTTCCTTCCTCTAAGCCCATCCCACAGCCCAGATTCCTTGCTGACCCTTTTGAATTAGCACTGAGTGAGCTAGCTCCTCCTGGAACCCTGGTAGAAGTTGTCAAAGTGCATCCTGAGCCTAGTGATCCCATCTACATCCTTACGTCTTCAGCTGATTCTTCATTCTTCAGGATGAGCACTCATACAGGGGCACTCTCCACTGTGCGTTGGCTTAGTGGACTGAACAGGGAAACATTTCAGATGGAAGTCACTGAAATATCCACACAGCAGCAGGCCAAAATTGTTGTGCGCTTGGAAGATGAGAATGACCATGCACCCACCTTTCTACAACAATCTTATGAGGCTTTCGTGAATGAGAGTGTGCCTATAGGAACCACAGTTTTGGTGCTCTCAGCCACTGATGCAGACCATGGGGAAAATGGTTACATTACTTACAGCATAGTTATGGGGCCAACATCTGTCCCTTTCCTTGTCAACCAGTTCAGTGGTGCTGTGTCAACAAACCAGCCTCTTGACTATGAGTCATCTCCTGACAGCTTTACATTTGTGGTGCGGGCATCAGACTGGGGCTCACCTTACCGCCGAGAGAGTGAGGTCAATGTCACTGTCCATGTGGAGAACCTCAATGACAATCAGCCATTGTTTGAGCGTGTGGCCTGCGTAGCAAAGCTGTCTGCCCAGCTCCCTGTTGGTGAGCTCATTGCTACACTGTCTGCTATTGACATTGACGAGTTAGAACTTGTGAAGTACAAGATTCTGTCGGGGAATGAGCATGGAGTATTCCACCTTAATCCTGACTCCGGGGTCCTGACACTACGGCAATCTCTTGCCTCAGAATCGTTTTCCAATAGGCACTTCAGGCTGCGAATCACTGCCACTGATGGGGAGAACTTTTCTGACTCCATGTACATCAACATCACAGTAGCAATTGCAGAGTCACCTGAGACTTCACCCAAAAGCCTAAGTTGTCAAGAAACACATGTTGCAGAGCTTCTGGCAGAAAAACTGCTCTCCCGTGCCAAAGCAAGAGGCAAGGATTCAGTGCAAGGGGATGGTTTTGTAGACCTGTTTTCTACCAATCGACAGCCTCCTCGTTTTGCAGACAATTTTCCTCAGAGTGTGACTGTTGCAGAAGATGTCCCTGTGGGCTCAAGTATTTTTCAGATTGAGGCGAACGATGCAGATGCTGGGTTCAATGGTCATCTGCTGTTCAGCATTGCTGATGGCAATGCGGAGGGGTGTTTCACAGTGGGCATGCGCAGTGGTACATTGCAGGTCTTCCTGCCGCTAGACCGGGAAAAGACAGACCAATACCACCTCAACCTCACACTGTTTGATCTTGGCCACCCACAGCGATCTTCTTGGCACCTGTTCACCATCTTGGTAACCGATACAAATGACAATGCACCAGTCTTCATGCAAATGGCCGGATACCATGTCAAGATACGTGAAAATACTCCGATTGGCACTGAGGTCAGCATGTGCGTTAGTGTGTGTTTATGTGTCTGCATGTCTTTCTGCTTATACGCTTCAGATAATACAGGAACTGAAGTGCGATATTAGCACTTTTAATTAGTTGTAGGTATAATGGTGATTAATGTGTGATTGGTATATTGATCTGATGCAGTTCCTTTGTTTGCTCTTATATTTTCTTTTACAGTGGCAATTATACAATTCTAAATAGTTTTTGACAGATTATTCCAACTGTCTGTTTCAAATTAACCAGTTTGTGGTCAAAACAGAATCTTGTTTCCTTTGCATAATGGGAAAAGGGTGGGATTATTCTAGTAACTGCAACACAGAATGTTCACTGTTTTTGTCTATGTGTATGTGTCTGTCTATGTGCCTGCTTGCACAGGTCATTCAGGTGGAGGCAACAGATAAAGACGCGGGTGTAAATGGCCAAGTGCAATACTCCCTTCTAACACCCAGTATGCAGTTTGCAGTGAACACATCCAGTGGGGTGGTCTATGTGGCTGGGCAGCTGGACCGTGAGTTCACCTCCATCTTCAACCTTAAAGTGGAGGCACGCGATAGCCCTTATGATCACACTACCCAGTGCTTTGCCATCACAACTCTTCTTGTGAGTCTGGAGGATGTGAATGACTGCCCACCTGTGTTTGTACCAGTTGTGGTGGGCGCTCGTGCATTGGAGGACCTGCCACTTGGCACAGTGGTGGCATGGCCTGACACACATGACCCTGATCAGGGTGCAGGTGGGCGTGTGAGCTACTCACTAGCCAATGACTACAATGAAACATTCCAGATTGACCCCAGCAGTGGTGCTGTACGACTCAATAAAGAACTGGACTATGAATCACGGCAGGTATGGAGACACACACAAAATAAACAAAGACAATTTATATTTTATTCTTTAAGTTAATTAACGTGTAGATTTTGTCTGATTCAGATTTTGAATAGATACAGTAGGCATTTTAGTTTGGGGTTGTCATAATACCACATGTAGACATATTGGGCTAGTAAAGTTAATGTAAAGTCCCATTTAAGTCCCATCACCTTTCATCTGTAAAAGACATACTACACTACAAATTTTGTGGTCTGGTGATTTTTGTAAACTGGGTATGAATGTTAATCATTATAGTTTCATCAACCTAAATTAATTATACTGTAGAGAATTATACTGTCACACTTTACAACAACATACTTACTGTCAAGTGTCATTGTAACTAGGTTCTCTTCACTTGTCTTGTGTCATAAGGTTACGCATGATCTTGGAATATTTACTCAGAATATGCACACTAACCATCTATGTGACAGCATTACCTCAACTGAGTATTGGGGCAGTGGTGTCATTGCGGTTGAGGAAGCGGCCCCGTAATCAGAAGGTTGCAGGTTCAAATCCCGAGCCACTGAGGTTCCACTGAGCAAAGCACCGTCCCCACACACTGCTCCCCGGGCGCCTGTCATGGCTGCCCACTGCTCACTAAGGGTGATGGGTTAAAAGCAGAGGACACATTTCTTTGTGTGCACTGTGTGCTGTGCTGCAGTGTTTCACAATGACATCACTTTCACTTTTAATGAAACAAATTACATCAGTACTATACTGTTATCCTGATTTGATTGCTGACAAATACATAGAGTACAAAGGGATTTTAAAATAAAAACATTTTTACTTGGAAGGTCTTATATGTAGTATGATGATAATGAAATAGAATTGTTCACTTATTTGTAATTAATCTGTTATTTTATCTGCAGGTATATAACTTGACAGTGCGAGCAAAAGACCATGGGCGTCCTGTGTCACTGGTGTCTGTAGGATGGGTTGAACTGGAAGTGGTGGATGTTAATGAGAATCTCTATGCTCCTGAGTTCTCATCCTTTGCTGTGAGCACCACGATTAAGGAAAATGCTCGCATTGGAACATCTGTATTGCAGGTTTCTGCACAGGATGATGACACAGGCCGAGATGGTGCAGTGCAGTACTCCATTCATCATGGGAATGGCCTTGGACGATTTACCATTGATGAGGACACTGGTGTGTATAATTGTTTTATCAATATTATTATGTCCATTCGGATTCACATTCTGGCTTTTTATGATTGCATGACTGATTGAATGTATCTGAATGTATCAAAAACAGTAATTAGAAGCATGTGCTGCATTTGGAGAATAGGGCTCTATTTAGATTATCTAAGGAACTCTTCTAAACCCTTTTTAACAAAATTTGTGTTTTGTATGCAACTGTGTTGCAAATGAGGTATTGCATTATCAGTATGTTTTTAGGCAGTGACGTGACCAAGAAGTTTTGACCAACTTTATCAATTATAATGTAACTAATCCACATGAGAAGGCTTTTCTCTAAAATGTTTTTTCGGTTTCTAAAAACACTGCATCGACATGGGAGCATTATCTGAAATGTTGTCATCCATACGGAGTTGCAGAGAATGTCCTGAATGCTGTTTTAACCCCCCTCTTGTGTCTTGTGTCGAGTCGTTCTCCTCTACAGAATTAGCTTTAGCTTTATTTAGCTTATACAGTGTGAAACTGCAAGAGGATTTCTTGTTGTTGCTAATGAGGTTCTGCGGCCGCTGCAGCATGACCACAAATGTGTCATTGTTGTATGTTCAGTGTTCGGGGTTATAGGCAAGGTTAGAGGTTGGGGTGATACATCAGGGACATGCAATGATGTGAAACGAGTTGAACCCAGTTGTGAAGATACGTAAGAGAGCAGGTGAGTTTCGGGTTTTTAATCTGTGAGCATGGGGCAGCCGTAACTAGGACATGCTGGGCTGAGTTGAGTCATTGTTGATGTGAACTCAATGACTGAGTAAATGTTATTCGGACTGTGATGGTTTTATGTTGTGGGAATCACCTGCTTCCATGGGTAGTAGTAGGGTGGTAGTAGTCTTGTGGTTAACACACTCGCCTATGAACCAGAAGTCACAGGTTCAAATTTTGTCTACAGAATTGTTTTATTTCTGATCGTAAAATTTCTGCATTAAAGAAGTGGTTATAACCATGACTTTTTAGCACTAAAGTCATGGTTATATTGAGTGTGCCACAACCATGGTGGCATGACGAGGAAGGTGAAGGGAGACGATGACAAAACTGGACATGGAAGAAGGACGCAATCGCACGACGACACAAAACCGGGGTTTAATGGGTGAAGAACAGGACAGTGGAGACATCTGAGACATTGGTGAACATGTAACATATCAAAGACCTGACCACAAACAAACAAATAGGGCAGCTTTATACATTCAACACAGGTGAAAACGATTAGGGAACATTACACATGATAAACGTAGAAAGTAACCCCTTTCGGACCGGATCATGACAGAGTGAGAATTTGACCATAGTGTTAAAGAGGAATCTGTAATTATTATTATTACATCAACTGAGCCACACTAAGAGCTTTCATATTTAAGGAAACTCAACCTTCCATGCTAGGTGGAATACAATTGATCCATGCTAGGTGGAATACAACCTTCCATGCTAGGTGGAATACAATCTACATTGTAGTCATTGGCTACTTTAACGATCTGCTTTAGTAAGCATGTGTGATCATTATAACAGGGTATTAGCATTTTCTCTATGACATTTCTTGGTATGTTGTTGCCTGGTCGATTTCAGTTGGGTCTGTTGGGAGTTCAGTTGGAGTTGATTCCAGAGGGAAATTCACAATTAATGATCAATGATAAATCTGGGAGGATATTAATAAACCTCTGTACTGTACTTAATGTAATAGTCTGTTTGTCTCTATAGCAAGTGGAGATGATTTAATGTCTAAGACATACAGTGGGTACCGAAAGTTTTCCGACCCCCTTCAATTTTTCACTATTGATTATATATTGCAGCCGTTTGATAAAATCATTTATGTTAATTTTCCCATATTGACAGAAAAACAAAGAATTGTTGACATTTTTCCAGATTTATTAACAAAGAAAAACTGAAATATCACAAGGTCCTAAGTATAAGCACCCTTTTGATCTAATACAGCCATGAGTCCTTTTGGGAAAGATGCTACACGTTTTTTACACCTGGATTGGAGGATCCTCTGCCATTCCTCCTTGCAGATCCTCTCCAGTTCTGGTTGGATGGTAAACGTTGGACAGCCATTTTTAGGTCTCTCCAGAGAAGTTTCAATTGGGTTTAAGTCAGGGTTCAGGCTAGTCCATTCAAGAACAGTCACGGAGTTGTTGTGATGCCACTCTTTCGTTATTTTAGCTGGGTGCTGTAACGAATTAGCTCAAGAGGAAATATCTATAATTAATTATAACTGGTTATAATTAACAATAAACATTTAGATTAGATTTTGGGATAAACTGTAGCAGAATTAATGTTACAATTACTTGATCTGTCCGTCCACGGAGCAGATAATATAATTATTTATCAATTCTGGGAACGATTATCCCCCCTCTTGCCAGGAAAGGTAGCTTTCCCACTAGCAGTAACTTAGCATGTAGCTTAAAAGGTCAACGTTCAGTGACTCAGCTGTGAGCAGCACACAGAAACAAACGATTGTGAATTTAAAGATTTTAATAAACACGGCTATAGCTAACATACAACAATTAGACAAACATATACATACAGGGTAAAGGAAAGTGATGAAAAGAGAATGGCAGTATTACACATCAATTAACCACAGCCTAATGAGAATCGTCAGAGAATTCTTAAGTTCACCTTAAAAAGGGGTTTACACGTGCATCTAAATAGTTACTTGCATTGGTCCTTGTTTCATGTAAGGGAGTCCTGATGCGGTAGGGTCACGATCCTCGATCCTTAGGTCTGGCGCTGGAAGTTCTTCTTGAAGGTAAATTTTGCCAAAGAGTAACAAAGTGTTGAAAGAGGTGTCTCGGAAGGAAGAAGAGAAAATCTGAGCATTCGTGCCTGTGTGACGCTCCTTTTTGAATGTTTTCTGGCACGCCCATCATGTGGCCTGAATAGCCAATCACAAGTGTGACATTTTGGCGGGAGAAGTTCCCTTTGTCCGGGTTTACGACTGACCGGAATGTTTATGGCTGGTCCAGAGAGAGACTGTGGTTTGTTGCAGTTACAATTTCTACCTTATAGAAATTGTATGATGTATTTTGTGATCACATGGTATGCATCACTGTTCCAGTAGTAACGAGAAGTTCCTTCTGACACCAAGAAAGGGACCTTTAGGAGGTAGGAAAGTAGAGATACACTTATACACTTAATTATAGGTAATTAAAGTTTACCTAATGTACAATAGAAAGTTGTAACTAGTATAATTCATACAAGGGAACGTACACACAACGCGTGCATATACGGGATCCACTTATAATCACATATTCCTAGCACAAGATACAGACAATATGTTTTAAGTGTGTGCGTGATTGTGTATTGCGACGGTGGAGCCAGGCAGGAGGTCTTTGGAATGCTTTGAAGCTTGGAGCCCCGATGAGCAGTTTGCAGACCCCGTCTGTTTTGCATCGTCTTGGTGACAGTGGGGGCAGACGGGACAATCAGGCTGAGGGTCCAGGTTGTAATTTGTATGTAAATGTCAAAGGTTAAAAGGTTCTTTGAAGATCAACCATCTATGATCCTACGCAGACGCTACATTTGTGACAGTGGGGGAAGACGGGACGATCAGAGTGAGGGTCCAGGGTTGTAATTGGTATGTAAATGTCACAGGTTAAAAGGTTCTTTGAAGATCAACCATCTGTGATCCTACGCAGACGCTACAAATCCCCCCTTGTGGCTGAAAAGTGTTCAACTAGAAACCTTATCAGACACATTGGATCATGAAGGTGGGATGACAGATGGATCCTGTAAGTCAGATGGCAGGTGGACCAGCAAGCCTTTGGGTCTTCCACCCGGGTGTTCCCTTGGTCAAGTTCAGCACTGCCTCTGCCTGGGGTACTCTCCTACGGCGGTTTTTCTTGAAAGGTCCGGGGAAATGCAGCCGTGCACCGGTTCATGGACCTTTGCACCAAATTTACTCTGTTAAACAGGACGGAGGCAAGGCCGAGAGTTAGGGTGCAACTGATCGCTGTGGCGAGGCAAAGAGCTGTGTCGGCCGCAGTCCAGGATCGGGCAACAGGAAAGTTGGTCTGGACAGGTTGCCTAGACAATGCTTGGAGGGCTGTGTCGATTGGGGTGATATCAATTATCTGAGACCCCCCCTTCCTCACTGCTCTGTTCCAATTCGGGCTCCAGGGTGAGACTGTGATCCTTGAAAAAAAAGATGGAAGTTCCACCTCGGACTGGTACTCATCGCTCGGAAGGTGGTACAACGCCAGGTATACTTGTGGGTTACGGTCGTTGGTGATGAGAAGTCCATGTTGGTCCCTCAGTGCAATGCCGGATGCTGGACCTGGGGATGTGATCTCAGGTTGTGGTTGTCCTCTGGTTAGCTGGAGGCATAGCAAGGACAGCCACAGCAGCACCCCCCTTTGTCTTTCCCTGCCAGAAGCCACATGTCTCTTGATCTGGTTACGATGGAACCATTTGAACGCTGGTTCTTTCTGTCCACGGCTTTGCTTGATCTTGTCGCCCACGTCCAGTTCTTGGTGTGATGCCTTCCAGTTGTAATATGCTTTCTGGCCGTCTGCACTCTTTTGGAGTCGTTGTTGGGCAAAAGCAAATGCGGTTCTCAAATGCCGGTGCGGTTCCTCAAGGTACTGGTGAGTGGTGTAGTTGGTGTCTCCTGGCTGGTATAGCAGGTGTACTTGTATTCCCAGAAGTTTCCAGGTTTGCTGTATAATCTCAGCTGTGAAGTTGGTGCCCTTGTCTGAGTTGACTCTCAGTGGCAGCCCGAACTTTGTGAACTGGAATACGACTGTGAGGAAATACTTGTAGCCTCTAGTTGACCTAGGCAGGGGTCCAACCCAGTCACTTTGGAGGTCTGACCAAGGAGATGTGACTCCTCTGCGCTGCAGTGAGGCTCTGTGGTTTGTTTTTGTTGGTTGGAATTGGTAACAAGGAAAGAATTCTTTCACATACTCTGCCAAATCTTGCTGCATGCTGGGCCGGTATGCCGCTTGTTCTAGTGTCTCATACGTGGTACTTGTGCCGTGGTGTCTCGCGCTTGGTGTGTCGTGAGCATATATTAGCATGACCCCCCTTAGGCACTGTGGCACCACAAGCCTTGGCGCAGTGACGTCATCAGGGCAGTACCCAAGAATATTGTGCGTCACACACAGCATAGGTTTCACGTTGAGTAGTGCTTTGAGGGTTGGCGTATTGGCCATTTGTGCAGCTGTGATAGGGCGGTTGGAGGGGTCAGAGAGGTGGTGAGGGATAGTGTGTATAGCTGGGTCAGAGGCCTGCATGTCAGCAATGTCCATGGTGGTGATTTGAGGAGCCAGCGTAAGCGGCTGTGAGGCGGTCATTGAAGTGGGCTGAGTCTGTTTGCTGCGGGTTATGGCAGCCACATTAAGGGTGGGTGGGTGGGCAGGTGGATACCATAACTCGCCGTGTAGTGCACCTGCTGTAGCCAGCTGGAAAGTGCATAGTGATGACCTTGAACCTTGCTCTTGGGTCGGTGTGTTCCCGCAGTTGTTGGCGAGACCTTCTGTGGCCTTTGTGACCTGGCAGTCTGTCTGGCGTGATCTTGGTGACTGAGGAGGCAGAGGTTCTCGCACTTGAGCCCAAATTTTTAGATGTTTGAAGTCCAATAGGGGCTCAAAGCGGTCTAGCAGGTCTTTTCCAATAAGGAGAGGGTATGTGTCAAATGGAGAGATGTACACCGGGTGTACTAAGGTCATAGGGCCGATGGTTAGGTGAATGGGAGCTAGTTGTTCTAGTTGTACATCATTTTGGCTGTATGATTGTACGTTCAGCACACAGTTCTTATATTCGAGAGTTCGATTCTGTCCCTTGGCAGCAATCTGAAGTCTGTCGAAAAGCTGGGCTGACATCAGAGTCAGGTCTGCTCCCGTGTCCACCAGGGCCTCTAGCCTTACCTCATTCTCCAAAGTGGTGGTCAGGTACAGTTTCTTGGCTACCCCCCTTTCAATTAGGTTCCCCAACAGTCTTGGTATTGGGGCTTGTGTGGTAATCGGTAAGCAGTCAGGACCAGTCTCCCGTGACTCTTCCGGCAGACAGACCACCAAGACAGCACTCTCAGGTACATCAAGGTCCTGGCTTGAGGCGTGATGCTGGAAATTGGCTGGCTCTGGTGGTTCTGTAATCATCTGCTGTGGTTGCGTGATATCACTTGGTGGTGGGACCTCTCGTTCTGTGGTCAGCAGAGGATTATGTTTGAGTTGGTTAGGAGGATTATGTTGAGGGGACTTTGATTGGGTGATAGGGTCAGACTGCACGCTTAGTCATGCCTGATCTGACTCATCCTTTTTGTCCCCCCTGTAGTGCTTTTCCTGGAGGAGTTCCTTCAAAACTCTCATAATCTCTGCTGCTTCAGATGTGGCTTCCCAGTTTGGTCCTGCTGGTGATTTAAATCTGGACTGATCCAGAGAGTGTTGAGAAGGGTTCGGCTGCTGCCAATCTGATCTTGACGCTTGTGTTGCTGAAAATTGGCTCCTTCTGGGTCGTCTCTTTCCTTCCCATGTGGCTTCATCCCTTGGGTTGGAGGGTGGTTGTGACCTGTCCCAGGATCTTCCGGAATGACCAGTTTGGTGTTTGTGTCGGGCCCCGTCATGTCCACGCTGCCCCCTGTTGGCTGGAAATCGTGACCATCTGTTGTCATGGTGGCTTTGCTCGGCGCCCTCTAGAGTGAGTTCTGCACTCTGAGTGGAGACAGGATAGATGGTGTGGGTTTTCGCTGTCTTTTCCGAGACAGCTCTTTGTTTGGCGAAGGCCTTGTGGGCCAAGTCTCTCAGCTGTTGGGTGGACATCGTCCGTGGGCATGCCAGAACCCCCAGATAGTGACTTACTGTGGGGTGCAGGTTCCGGAGGAACAGGGATCTGAAATTGAAATCGTCCTCCATTCCTGGCTCGTTGCGTGCTCCGAAGTAGGCCTGTCGGAGTCTGTTGTAGTAGGCTTGCGTGGTTTCCTGTCTGCCCTGTTTAAGGTCCATGGCAGTGATCAGTCCATGCTCTGACTCTGGGTCAGAGAACTCCCTGATTAGCGCTTGCTGCAGTTGCTGATGATCCATTTTGACGCTCTCTGGCTGTCGGTCCAGGAAACTGCGCACCTCACGGCTAGCAGTGATTCTGAGCAGATAAAGTCTGTCGCGTGTGGTAGCGTTAGCGACAGTTTGCAAGTGGAAGTCCACATCATCGAGGTATGAGTGGACATCATGGCCTCCTGCAGGGTTAGGAGTGAAAATGGGAATGTTCCTCGCCAGCTTATCCAGTTCCTTGGTTGACACACCATGACTGGAATGTAGTCTTTGAGAGGGTTCCCACCCCCTTGCTGCTGGCGGGGGGTTTGGGATGCTGGCAGGTGATGTCCTGTGCACTGGGCTCTCCTCCCTTTTGCTGCTGGTTAGGGGAAACTCTGCGGGGTGCATCTCTCTTCTAGGGTCATCGTGCAATCTGTATGAGTGCTTGAGCTCTCTGCGAACTGTGTCAAGTTCATGTTTCAAATAGTCTCTTTGTTGGGACAGAGTACTGACCTCGGCCCGGGCAGTTTGCAGGTGGCCCTCACAGGCCCTGGCCCTGGCTTCTCTTTCTTTAAGTTCAGTCTCTGCTCTCATCAGGAGGGTCTTAGCCTCGTTGAGTTCTTCCCTCAGCTCTTCTCTGGCGTCCTTTTCCTGCTCTTCCCGGTGTGCTGTGTCCGCGCGGAGATCAGTCAAGGCGTTCTGGAGTCTCTCCAATTCCTCCTGTAGCTCTGGGTGCTGTTTGTGTGCTGTCCTGTCCTGAGTCTCCAGTTGCTCCAGTTGTCTTCGAACGAGCGTCAGATTCCTCTGTGATCTCTCATCCTGAAGCTTTAGTGCTGCAGTCTGTCGTTCCTGGTGGTGGATTGTTGCTTCACTCAGTTTTGCCTGGCCGAGGAGGTTGTGAGCCAGTGACGCGGTGATCTTGGCCAGCTCCTTGTGGCTGTAGTCCTGCGTCGGATCGCGGGCCATCAAGATGCTCAGGTTGTCATCAATCTGCTCTTGGCTCAGGTTCTGCAGGTCCCCGGTGGGTTCATGAAGAAGATTGCTAGTCAGGGCATTCAGCCAGACTTCTAGACGATCCCAGTGGGCCTCAGGGCTGGATGATCGAGACATGTTGGCTTGCTGGTTAGGCGAGAGAGGGAGAGAAAGGGAGCGAGAGAGAGGGACAGCACAAAACAAAACCAATGCAAGTCCTACCAGTGTTAATGACTGCGCCTATAGTACTTAGATTTGACTGCGTGACAGTCTTAAGACTTTGGCAGCTTGGGTTGTCAATGTATTACTCAGCCTTCTCTGATGATTCTCAAAGGTTTGGTCTCTAGGCAAACAAACAGAAACCAGGTGAAGACAAGCAAACAAATACGCCAAACACAGAGGAGAGGTAGGAGCACTACCTATAAGTAAACACACAGGTGTAGAACATAGAAATCGATTCTAAATTTAAATTCAAACACTGTTTAGACTAAATTTAAATAAATCTAAACAGGAGAGGGAGAGGCTTGACTCAGTAATAACAAGAATCAAGTTAAGAGGCAAAGAGCCAGACTAAGCCTTTCAGATAAACTGGCAGGCTTAGGCCAACCAACCAAGAAAACCCACCTACTGAGACCGGCCACAAGGTGGCGTGGGTGAGCCCCAAGGGTTAGAACAGAGGGGGTGGAGTTGGAATTTAGGAGTGTTAGACAGGGTGTGGCAGGACTTCTTCGCTGCCTTTCACACATTAACAATTAAAAACAGGAATTCTTCGCTGCTTTAAAACAAATGCAATTTAGCTGCACCAAAAGGGGAGTGTGGCAGGATTTCTTCGCTGCCGTTACACACTAAAAAAATTAAAAACGGGATTTCTTCGCCGTTTTTACACAAATGCAGTTAGTTGCACAGCAATGTGTGGGCAGGATTTCTTCGCCGCCTCTTACACACTAACACTTAAAAACAGGGTTCCTTAGCTGTTTCTACACATATGCATTTAGGGCTCTCATTTACGAATAAGGCCTATAAAAAGATGACAAGAGGAACGTCGCTCAAATCAATCTTTATCGCGATGAAGGAAGATTTCTTCGTTCCAACAGGCGATCTGATAATATTAAAATGTACAGCAAAGAGATTTCTTCGTCTTTACAGCACAATTTTAATATTATGAACTAATGGCTGTGTACTTTAACAGACAATGGCTGTTGAAATACACATATGGAGGTGGTCTTGAACCAACCAATCACGAGAGTGAGTCTTGCCTCACTTTAAGCTTGCATAAAAACACAAAAAGATTGTTACTGAGTTTGCTCACAAAATAAGTTTGAACGTGCCCGCATTCTCCACCATTAAATGTAACGAATTAGCTCAAGAGGAAATATCTATAATTAATTATAACTGGTTATAATTAACAATAAACATTTAGATTAGATTTTGGGATAAACTGTAGCAGAATTAATGTTACAATTACTTGATCTGTCCGTCCACGGAGCAGATAATATAATTATTTATCAATTCTGGGAACGATTATCCCCCCTCTTGCCAGGAAAGGTAGCTTTCCCACTAGCAGTAACTTAGCATGTAGCTTAAAAGGTCAACGTTCAGTGACTCAGCTGTGAGCAGCACACAGAAACAAACGATTGTGAATTTAAAGATTTTAATAAACACGGCTATAGCTAACATACAACAATTAGACAAACATATACATACAGGGTAAAGGAAAGTGATGAAAAGAGAATGGCAGTATTACACATCAATTAACCACAGCCTAATGAGAATCGTCAGAGAATTCTTAAGTTCACCTTAAAAAGGGGTTTACACGTGCATCTAAATAGTTACTTGCATTGGTCCTTGTTTCATGTAAGGGAGTCCTGATGCGGTAGGGTCACGATCCTCAATCCTTAGGTCTGGCGCTGGAAGTTCTTCTTGAAGGTAAATTTTGCCAAAGAGTAACAAAGTGTTGAAAGAGGTGTCTCGGAAGGAAGAAGAGAAAATCTGAGCATTCGTGCCTGTGTGACGCTCCTTTTTGAATGTTTTCTGGCACGCCCATCATGTGGCCTGAATAGCCAATCACAAGTGTGACATTTTGGCGGGAGAAGTTCCCTTTGTCCGGGTTTACGACTGACCGGAATGTTTATGGCTGGTCCAGAGAGAGACTGTGGTTTGTTGCAGTTACAATTTCTACCTTATAGAAATTGTATGATGTATTTTGTGATCACATGGTATGCATCACTGTTCCAGTAGTAACGAGAAGTTCCTTCTGACACCAAGAAAGGGACCTTTAGGAGGTAGGAAAGTAGAGATACACTTATACACTTAATTATAGGTAATTAAAGTTTACCTAATGTACAATAGAAAGTTGTAACTAGTATAATTCATACAAGGGAACGTACACACAACGCGTGCATATACGGGATCCACTTATAATCACATATTCCTAGCACAAGATACAGACAATATGTTTTAAGTGTGTGCGTGATTGTGTATTGCGACGGTGGAGCCAGGCAGGAGGTCTTTGGAATGCTTTGAAGCTTGGAGCCCCGATGAGCAGTTTGCAGACCCCGTCTGTTTTGCATCGTCTTGGTGACAGTGGGGGCAGACGGGACAATCAGGCTGAGGGTCCAGGTTGTAATTTGTATGTAAATGTCAAAGGTTAAAAGGTTCTTTGAAGATCAACCATCTATGATCCTACGCAGACGCTACATTTGTGACAGTGGGGGAAGACGGGACGATCAGAGTGAGGGTCCAGGGTTGTAATTGGTATGTAAATGTCACAGGTTAAAAGGTTCTTTGAAGATCAACCATCTGTGATCCTACGCAGACGCTACAGTGCTTAGGGTCATTGTCTTGTTGGAAGGTAAACCTTCGGCCCAGTCCTGACTAAATGCAGACTTTCATGTGTCTTGCACTGAGGAGAGGCTTCCATCAGGCCACTCTGCCATAAAGCCCTGACTGGTGGAGGGCTGCAGTGATTGACTTTCTACAATCTCCTGACTGAATCTCAGGAGCTCAGCCACAGTGATCTTTGGGTTATTCTTTACTTTTCTCACCAAGGCTCTTCTCCCCCGAAAGTTCAGTTTGGCCGGCACTAAGAAGGGTTGTGGTTGTCCCAAAAGTCTTCCATTTAAGGATTATGGAGGCCACTCTGCTCTTAGGCACCTTAAGAACAGGTTCCACATCTGCATCATTCAGACTCTCCACTGGTGTCCCTCAGGGCTCGGTACTCGGTCTCCCTTAACACGAGATCACTTGGTGAGGTAATTTCCTTACATGGGTTATTCTACCACTGCTATACTTACGACACACACTTCTGACACCACTTAAAAAATCTCTGCATGTCTAACTGACATTTCATCTGGGATGGCAGCCCATCGTCTAAAACTGAATCTCACCAAAACAGAGCTAATATTAATTCCAGCAGATTCTTCAACACATCAGGATCTTACCTGAACAGTGGGGGAAATACAATGTTCTGTAATGGCTGCCACAGTTATTTGACTTGAATAGAGGGCTGTGCGATATGGCATAAAATTCATATTGTTGTATAATCATAACTACAGACAGTTTATATTGTGGTAAACAATTTGATCTATAAATTTCAATGTAATGACCATAGCAAAGGCATTGCAGCAGCTAAAATTTGTCAAAGTAGTCATGAACATATGTGCAACCATAATTTTGACAAATGTAACCAAATTTTGAAAAATGTAACAAAGTATAAGTCCATATATTACAAATAACACCTTAAATAACATGAAATAACATTATATAAAGAACATTTTAATTTAAGCAAACAAATAAAGCACATAATTAAAGATTACATCAAATAAAGCACAAAATTCTTTAGAATTTGAACACAAGTCTGTCAACAAGTGGCTCCAGTACCTGCAGGGAATATTTTTCGATGGCGCCTCTGTCAGAGATAGCAGGTGGGCCAGGAAATTCTTATGGTCCTCTTCCTATCCTTAGTCAGTTCTGTGTCTTGCTCAGCTGGACGTAGACCTGTGTTATTTAACAGATTTAGGGTTTAGGTATGACAAACTGACATTACTCAATGTGAGTAATGTATTCTGAATACTTTGGATTACTTAATATATTGTCCTGCTTTTTACAACTACATGAAGGTAGCAATCACAGATAATAAAAAAGCCCTGTTTTTCCCTAACAATTTCTTTATTTATAATGCTGAAAAGTGGACGAGAAACATAAAATATGTCATTGAATATGTCATTTACTGTTATGGTCACCAACATATTCCATCACTTAGTCAAAATAAAAAGCAGCCTTGCGCAAGAAAAATTACTCTCTTTTTGATTTGGACCGCACCTTCCTGGTGGCGGAAAGCGGCCGGCATGGGCTGATGGGCAGTTGCACGCGCCAATTACAGCCGTCTCCATTCCTTTTACATCCTCTTCTGAGGCACAATGTCTAAAATTTCATTTGAACATAAATACTACATCCATTTGTAATGGCCACCAATCCAGGGCTGAGATAAAAGCAAGCTACAGTTTCTTTTTTTTTAAGATTCAGCTAGGATGAACCAGATGTCACCAACAACAACAACATTTATTTCTTATTTAGCCCAAAACCCTTTCTGACCCTGAAATGCTCCACTAAAAATTCAATGTATTTATTTTTTTTCTTCAAGAAAGCACAACCAAAAAACAAAACACCACAATATAAAACACTGACATCCTACAGGGTCTGTATAAAAAAGAAATATGCGAAAGCAAATTATTGTTTACATAGTTTGTAAATTTTGTTTTTATGTAAAATATATAGCTGAATAAAATATGTATATATACATGCACACATACACATTTATCTCTATTGTATACATTACACATTAATTTAACAAAAATGACAATATATTTATTTTCTGAACATGTGCACTTCCTACAGTTTATGTTATGCTATATAGCCTACATTATAAACTACATCTGGTCATCTAGCAGTCACAAAAATAGTATTTCAGTGTTGTGGAATGACTAATTTACCAAGGGCAAGGTGAGGCATGTGGCCAAAGCACTGCTGTCTAGTTTAACTGTTTAGTCCCACTTTTTTACAATATTGGCACCGCTGTTGGGGGTAATGTGATGTTTGTAGGCATTTGCTACACAACTTCCACTCATTAGAGATGAACTGAACTGTAAGGCTGATGTAAGTGTCCAAAGTGCAACTCTACTGCAAGTCTGTAGTAGAGTTGCACTTTGGACACTTACATCAGCCTTACAGCCTTAGCATGATGTTTGATGCCATGGAAATTGGTTCTTACTTACTTTGCAATTTGGGCATTTCCGAATGGATGTCTGCTGGCACACATTTTGTATATCAACTGTGCTCGGAGACAGACTTGTTGTTTGAGGAAGGCACTTTCTTAGGCTTTCCTCATATAGTGGTTTGTCTAGCGGTTAAGGAAAAGGACTGATAATTGGAAGGTTGCCAGTTCGAATCCCAAACTACCACTGAGGTGCCACTGAGCAAAGAACCATCTCCACACACTGCTCACAGAGTGTCTTTACACTGCTCACTAAGAATGATGTAATTGTTTCACAATGACAATCACTTCACTATCACTTTCATACTTTGCAATGTGTCTAGTTTTGAGATGGTAAAACAAATTGCTTGAGTTATCTCTCTTTGCAATTACTGCTGCCTGTCATACCTTGCACATTGTTTTTCTGATCAGCATTTTGCACTACTTGATTACATCATTTTCGAAAGCAGCTGTTAAAAGAAAAAAAACATTTGTATGTAATATATGTAAAAAAAAATCCTGTATCCAGAATCCAGACACTCACCAAAAGCTATAGGAGGCATCAAGAGGCTGTTATATTTGCAAAAGGAGGCTCAACTATGTATTGATGTAATTTCTCTATTGGGGTGTCCAAATTTAAGCACCGGTCTAATTTTGTTATGGTTCCGATTGCATATTTTCTTTTAATTCAATTATGTCACTGCTGAAGTACTATTGTTTCCACAAGGTATGACCAATATTAAAAGAAAGTTGCTACTTGAAAAATCCTCAAAAATAGATGTTCCCAAGCTTTTTCATATGTATATATATTTTTCATTTGGTGTATGTGCATTTGGTAGCTTGTATATATTCATGTGAATTTGCCATATTTCCTCAATATTTCCTGTGTAAAACAAAATATTATTCACATTTTGTGGTTCAGCTGAATACACCTCGTGTTCTTTCTGACTTGTTTCTTTGGGGGTGGGGATGCAGGCTTCCTTTGGCCCTGATGAACTCTGAAAGGTCTTTGTATGTGTTGCTAGGATATGATCCGCTTGATCTGAAAAAATGTGTTGGTTTGCATAGAAATGTTATTCTGTCTCTCATGCTCTGTCACATATACACAATACACAAACATTGCTTGACTTTATTTAATTTTACAGTATATTAGTTTTGTTTTGTTTTTTTCTCCAAAACTACTGCATAAACTGTATGTGAAGTGACCCGAATGAGAAGAACACAGAGGCTGTGAGTGGCTGGAGCACTGTGTCTGTATGACTGTCTTTGCGTAGGCTTCCATTGGGACAATTGAATTTTCTACAACTGATTAAGAGAGAGATCACTACCTTGTGATGCTCCACAGCATAGACAAGCACAGTGTGCATAACAGGTTGTACCTCTTTTGTGGATCTGCACTGAAGGAAACAGAAGAAAACAAATTATTCCCAGTTTTAGTGACATTCCAGTATAAATGCTTTCTTGGTAAATATACAGCACATTCAGTTGCTGTATATTGCTCAGAAAAGGACACAGAAAAGTGTTTGGAATTTCTATGTCCAGTGTTTTTGCTGACAAACCAGTAGTTTTCCAGGGTCCTTAAACAACAACAACAATATTTATTTCTTATGTAGCCCAAAATCACATAAGGTATGTCTCAATTTTCTTTGACAGGTCCTTAAAGCAGCCTCGTATGTAGTTATGACATGAAGTACAGATTTATTGTCATCCCATCCATATACATAGTACATAGTAAGACAAAATGTTGTGCTCCAACAAAGGAATAACAGTTATCTTTATATTTATAAATATATCTAAGTTCACAAAGACTTTGCTATAAGAATACAAAAGAGATGTACCTAAGAAAATGAAAGTGAAGTGATTGTCATTGTGAAACACTGCAGCACAGTGCACACAACTAAATGTGTCCTCTGCTCTTAACCATCACCCTTGGTGAGCAGTGGGTAGCAATGAAAGGCACCCAGGGAGCAGTGTTAAGGGATGGTACTTTGCTCAGTGGCACCTCAGTGGTACTTCTGAAGCCTGAATATTTTTATTTTATTCATACTGTTGTTAGTGGCCTCATCAATAATGAGGGACAACGTGACATTCTTTAGTTTCTCAAACAGACATTTTTAAACTCTAGCAAGATAGCTCGCATGCTGCGTCAAGACAGATAGATGTGTGAAGGTCACTGGGGGTGGCGGTTGCCCCTGTCAAATGTGAGGTATGTTGCATTGCTTCTAACAAGTAAAACCATACAAAACAAAAAATGAATTAACCCTGGACTACTTGTGTAACTTGCTAACATGTGCCACCAAACTTGATTGTGGGTCTCTGACTTGTCACAACCCTATTAATGATCTTTTCTGCCTAAAAATGCTGGACACTACTGAAGGGTTGTAACATGATGCTTATTAACATGCCATCACTCGTGTATTTGAACGCAAATGGATTAATGTCTTCATGCTCCTTCTGTGAAAAGGAGTTGTGACAATAGTATTTATATAATCTTTTGCTGTTAACTGACTTTATTTTAGTCAGGGTGTATGTAAAAACATTTAATGCCATCACTTGTCCCACAGAGCATGTGTGTATGTTCCTTAATGTAGACACTAACTCTGTGCCTAAAAATTATGTCATAATTTTCCTTGTGTGTTGGTCTGCAGGTGTGATCTACACAGTAGATCAGCTGGATCGCGAAACACAGGATTCCTATTGGCTGATTGTATATGCCAAAGACTTTGGTGTGGTCCCTCAGTCTGCAGTTCAACACATATATATACAGGTGTGTGTGTGTGTGTGTGTTTGTTGTGT
Source organism: Denticeps clupeoides (assembly GCF_900700375.1). Taxonomy (NCBI): domain Eukaryota; kingdom Metazoa; phylum Chordata; class Actinopteri; order Clupeiformes; family Denticipitidae; genus Denticeps; species Denticeps clupeoides. Next base: position 609,294 of record NC_041725.1, on the reverse strand, counting down.
GGGTGGCTGTATAGTGGTTTTTAATCCTAGTTTGTGTATAATGTGTGTTTTACATTCCACAGGTAGAGGATGTCAATGATAATGCCCCCTTGACCTCTGAACCCATATATTATGTGGCTATACCAGAGAATTCACCCAAAGATGCATCAGTCATTCAGATCAGCGCACAGGATCCTGACAGTACAGAACCCCATTTTATGTTCCAGATCATCAGTGGCAACCCCCAGAACTTCTTTAATATTGACCAACAAACAGGTAGCCACAGAGAATTTGCTGTCAACTGTATGTGTCTGTTCAATGTCTCTCTCTTGTTGTGTCACCTCTCTTTGTCTCCCACCTTCTCACTTTCTAAATGTGTTGCTTGTGCTATATGTAAGTGTACACATAGCCATACCATTAATTTCATACCATTAATCTGCTCATTTCTATGTATTCTTGATAATCTTATTTGAAACATTTGGTGCACTGTAGTCCCTGTGTTGGATGCAGGCATATATACCCAATCTTGATAGATACAAAAGAATAACACTTTCAAGTACATTGAAAAAAAAAGTTGTGCCATTTTTTTTAAAATTTCATTTTCAGAAACACAACATACATAAGACATCCTATATCTGAATGAACAAAATGTTCTTATTAAATACTTAACATAGTTGCTGACAACAAAATCATGACAAATTATCGATGGAAATCAAATTTATCAAGCTCTGGAGGTCTGGATTTGGAGTCAAACTAAAAAAAGTGGAAAAACACACTAAAGGCTACCTTTACACTTTGATGTAATGTCTTTAAAACAAGTCAAAATGAGGGATCTCCTCCCAGGGTCTCCAGAGGGATCTCCTCGAGTGAGACATGATGTCCCAGATGTGATCAATTTGATTCAGGTCTGGGAAACCTGCGGGCCAGTCCATAGCATCAATGCCTTTGTTATGCAGGAACTGCTTCAGCCACATGAGGTCTAGCATTGTATTCCACTAGGAGGAACCCAGTGCCAACTGCACCAGCATATGGTCTCACAAGGGGTCTGAGGATCTCATCTCTGGCGAGCACGTGGAGGTCTGTGCGGCCCCACAAAGAAATGCCACACCACACAATTACTGACCCACTGTCAAACCCGTCATGCTGAAGGATATTGCAGGCAGCAGAACATTCTCCACGGTATCAGCAGACTCTGTCATATCTGTCCCATGTGCTCAGTGTGAACCTGCATTCATCTGTGAAGAGCTCAGTGCGCCAGTGGCAAATTTGCTAATCTTGATGTTCTCTGGCAAATTCTACTGTGTTGGCTGTAAGCACAACCCCCACCGGTGGACGTTGGGCCCTCATACCACCCTCATGGAGTCTGTTTCTGACCGTTTGAGCAGACACATGCACATTTGTGGCCTGCTGGAGTTCATTTTGTGGGTCTCTGGCAGGGCTGTTTCTCCTTGAACAAAGACAGAGGTTAGGGTTAGGGTCCTGCTGCTGGGTTGTTGCCTTCCTCCACGTCTCCTGATGTTAGAGGTGTTGAAATTAATTATATAATTGATGCATCGCGATGCAGACGTGGACGATTCTGCATCGATGCATTGCAGAACATAATGACGTTGCTTGGGGATTTTCTGGTTGCGGCATAAAAATTATCGTTAAAAAGTAGTGCCGGTAGTGACTGTGGCGGCCTGATCTGAGTACAGCGCTGCTCCAGATTGGAGTTTTACTCTGTGCATTTGGTCATTTGTTGAACTTTGTACTTGGGTGAGTTTTCTTTCTTCTACTTCGAAACACAAGTAGGAAGTAGGAATGGAGAAAAGGCTGAAAAGGCTGATCTTTCTCTGAGTGTCCAGACATCTATACAAATCATCACCAGTCCTGCACTGACACCATTTGCAGGCTCACTCTACCCTGGAAGGGGGTCCCTCTGTGGTGGAAATTCTGCCGTCTGGGGAGCTGCTATAAAGGAAGTCAACTGAATTGATTATCCAAGTTTATTTTACCGCGCACGGGGGGACCCACAAGAGAACTTCTTCCCCGCTTGATTACAGTTCACAAGCATTTATACATCTGGGGTATACAAGGTCGAAAACCAAGCTCGCACCACTTTGGACAGTGGTGCCCATCAGCGTCACAGAAACTTTTCTTTATCAGATTTTGTCCAGCTTTTGCATCAACAAGGTCAGACCTAAGATACACAGTTGTCTTCTGACTGTTCCATGACCAAAGGTGAAACACGTGGAGTGTCCGGGCCTACAAAATTTTGTGGAGTGTCTGGGCTTACTAAATATTCCTTCCACACTCCACACTTTTTTTTTTTCGTAGTTGATTAATGATCACTACTATAGGCCCAAAAATGTATATAATGTGTACGTAAGGTGAGTAGTACATAATTACATAATAACAAAAAATTCAAAGGATAAAAAAATGATTATAAAAATGATTAAAAAGTACGCAGCAAATTAATGCAAAATTACAAAGTAACGTAATATACAACCAGAAACATCAAAGTATACCACTCCATCAAGGGTTTAAGGTAACTCATCACAGGCAGTTGTACTGAAATAAAAATATAAACTCAAAACTAAAGGCGAAAAAATAATAAAGGGTTCTAAGACCTTCACCTGCACGAGTCAGCTTCCCTAGGGGAGCCGTGTTGTTGGGGATAAAGGTGCAGCATTGGTCGCCGAAAATTGGGCAAACTCTCAAACTTTCTCCGCTAATAACATATCAACAGCAATGCGGTTCTGGAAGGCCATAAATGAGGTGGCTTTAAATTGTTCATGTACAGCACATATGTCAAAGTCAAGGCCCCCGGAGGGGGTTTTTCTGGCCCCCGGGAATATATATATTTATTATTAGAACTGGCCCGCAGGTCACTGCACGCCAGCAGCATCCAGGTACTTTACACACACCAACGCACTACATTTCCCACAATTCAACGGTGCCGCTCCGAGCGGGAGGCCACTTCCTTTCATTATTCATCAGCGGGCATTAGCATCACTTCAAAAGTCAACTTTCAGATAGCCTACCCTTAAAAAATGGCAAAACGGAAGGTGGACACTGAGAACCGGACTTTTAAAACAAGGTGGGAGTCGGAGTACATTAGTACGGAGTAAAATTAGTGTACTCGCCGCTGACTTTCGACGACGATTTGCTGACTTTGAAGCACAAAAAAGCAGGTTCAAACTGGTCAGTAATCCATTTGCAGTTGACGTGGAAAGCTCACCACCAAACCTCCAAATGGAGTTGATCGAGCTCCAATGCAGTGATGCACTGAAAGCAAAATATGCGGCGGTGGGTGCTGCGGAGTTTGCCCGTTTCCTCCCCGAAACAATGCCCCAGTTGCGCATCCAGGCTGCTCAAACGTTGTCTATGTTTGGCAGCACATACTTGTGTGAACAACTAAACAAAACATCACTTAGAAGTCGACTTACTGCAGAACACCTCCACTCAATCCTGAGGATTTCCTCAGCCCAGAGCCTGGCCCCGAACATTGATGAACTTGTTCAAAAGATGAGACACCACCAAGTATCAGCCACAGCTTCAAAAAAGTGAACATTACTGTGCAATGACGTATTTAGAGTTTTTATTCAGTTAAAGTTTAAAAGTGAAATATTTGTTTTCACACCACATGTGTGAAAAAATATTTCAGGTTAATAGATTTTTGCACTTTATTATTGTATTTCAATTTGTTTTAAAAATATTTCAGTTGAGTGAATTATAGAAAATTGCTGATATTATTTATTTCTTTGAAGTAAATTTAGGCCATTTTTGCTATTTCCCTGAGAAGTAATACTGATGGTGCCTTGAATAATACCGCTTCATTCATTTAATGTTCATGTTTTAGGGATTTTTACATAAAGCTTTTGTCCCTGTTGAAAATTAAAATTTACTGACAGAGCCATAAGAAATTATTTATTTATTTGATCATATAGCAATATATTTTTAGGTTTTCAGACTGTTTAATGGGGATCAATAGACTATATGCGGTCATTTTATTTTTTTTCAATGAACATTCGATCAGTCCAAGCCCTTGGCTTGTTCCTAAATTTTTCATTTGGCCCCCTGTCCATTTGACTTTAACACCCCTGATGTACAGCCTCAAATCCGTCTCTAGTAAAGTTTGATAAGCGCTGCACATTGTAATGAATGTAATTGATTCTGTCAACATTTTTGTTAGGAGGTATTCAAATAAAAATTGATTCAAAGCCTGCAGCTATTTGATTAACTAATTTGTATTCATCAGGCACACCTCTGGGAATACCTATGGCATCAATGTAAGTTGTGTCAGGGGAATCAAAAGAAAACAATGATCTCTTAGCTAAGCGGGAGTGAACATTGGAAAAAGAGACCTGAAAAACTTCTGATGCGGTTACAAGCTAAATAGTAGGATAAGAGTAGAAGGAGTGCAGACACCCGACCAGTTCTCAGGTAAAGTGGAGCGCAGTGTTTGACCACCACACCACCACCAGATGTCAGAACGATCAACTTTTGGGGAATGAGACAGGTTGTGGATAGATGCACAATACGAAACATTCACAGTATCAACAATATTACCAGGGGAAGGGTTAACAAAACAAGTAAAATTGTTATGAGCTATTTCAGCATCAAAAACAGGGGAAACATCGGTTTTTGGTCCTACAGGAAAAGGGAAATCCCAAGAAGAGCAAAAAGGATCAAGGTTATCTTGAGTCATAAGTTGGATAAGACAGGTAAAATTCAGTTCAGGTGGAGTGGGGACAATCTTCAACAATGGGTGAGGTCCTAAACATACAATCAGATTTTGCAGTGTCACCAGTTGCTTCTGCAAGTAACAACCAGTTATTCCTGTGGCCAAGTTTTTTTTTGAAAAACACGTGGAGTGTCCGGGCCTACTAAATTTCGTGGCGTGTCTGGGCTTACAAAATTTTCCTTCTACACCTCTCTGTATCACTCCTTCCCAAGGTTTCTTCCTTTTTTTTTCCTCTCTCTCCTAGAGTTTTTTTTCTGTGGATTTTTCAAGTGTGGGGGGTGTCAACTGTAGGGCTTGTCAAAGCCCATTGAGACATACTGTATTTTGGGCTATATAAGAAATAAATGTAGTAAAAAAATTTTTTATCTACAACGCTACACAATTGTCTTACGGGGAGTTTAAAAATGCATTCTTTAGATTTAAAATTTTCTCCAATGAGATGAAAAATGGTCTGTGTTCAGACCTCACTCACCACACAACAGCTGGAGCATATAAACTTTAAAGCAGATAGAGTACATGCAGTCAGTGCCAATTTGTGATATGGGCGACATGGGCGGTTGCCCAGGGTGGCAGAAATAGGGCAAGTGGTTCAGATTCAGCACTGACAACCGCTCTTGCGCCATGCATGCCATAGAACACATCTGTAAAACTCGCGGCCACATTCCGCGAGATAACTTTATATACATCTATTACTATGGCTCGGCGATATGAAGCACTGTCACTGGAGGAGTTCGGGGACGCATTTTCATGCATGCTTGGAGCAAGGGGACAAGTCGCCGCACAGGGAGTAGACACTGGACGCGCTGGGGAGGAGGACCGGAGGCATTTGGTCGGGGAGAGGGAGGCCGGAGGTCAGTTGGGACGGGAACTCTGGCTTCGTGGGGGGTAGCGGGGAGAAACTCAATGTCAATGGCAGTGGTCTTGAAGGTCATGGTCTCGATGTAGAATCCATCAGGAGATCGTCGTAACAAAGGGGGCAGGCAAGGCTCAAGGTCAAGGTCATAGTCGTGGATTCTAATCAGCTGGGCATGGGTAAATAAGGCTATCGTCTCTGGGAACGAATTCAACTCAAAGAGCACTCTCATTTCCACTTCCGGGTCGCCGTCTCCCTAGCTGGTCTGGTGCTCTCTGGTGGGCTGGAGGTGTATTGGCTGTGACAAGCACTGATAACACACAAACTACATATATCATAATGCAGTTGGTACTTTGCTGACAAACAGCTTGTACATCGTTTTGGTTTACTTTGAAGCAGGCTTGGCAGGGAGTCCAGCACATCACTAACTACAGGACTAGTCATGGAGCTGCTGAAAGTGACGGTTCAATGCAGAGATTCTGAACTCTTTGTTCCCTTTGAGGTGGAGCCACCAAAGGCAACTGTTCTAAATGCAGCAGCAACAGCTCACATCAACTTCACTCCCACCCTTAAGGTGGAGGAACATGAGGTGAGACACTCACTCCTGGGTGTCATTCATCCATGAGGGTATGAGGGCCGAAAACAGCGGAAATAAAGGGGAGAACAAAAACTAACCCGCAGGCATGTGGCGATTGCCCGGACCCTCCGCTAACCGCTTACCACACCGCTGGGTGCTGCCTTCTGGGCACGTGCAGCCCCTCTCACTGCATGACCTTGCTGGCAGTGCAACCAGCTCCGCTCTCTGCACTGCAGGGAGGCAGTCCTGGACCCTCCGGCGACCGTTTACTGCACCCCTGGATGGTGCATGGGCACATGCAGCCCCTCTCACTGCAAGTCACTCCTGGCAGTGTGTCCAGCTCCCCTCCCTGCAACACTCAGGGAGGCTGTCCCGGAGGGGCAGTGGTGGCCTAACGGTTAAGGAAGCATCACGTCACTGTAAGCAGCCCGTCCCTGGTGCCAGTGTGGGGGCTTCGCTGAACCATCCGGTCAGCCCTTTCTGTGTCCTTTGGGAGAAGCAGGCCCTCTTCCTGCCTGTCCCAGCTGGATGCTCATTCCATCAAGGGGGCTCTGTGGCACTCTGCACCTCTGGAGTAAGACCCAGGCCCACGCAAAAGCCCCAAGCTGACTTAGTCAGATGCGTGACTATGGTGGTGGTTGAGAGCAAGGGAAGAGCAACAAATTACATACCACAGGATATTAGGAATGGGCACTTCCCACAGGGGGCTGGCAGCATTGCTGGAGATAGTGGTGGGCGTGTGGCATGGAGGGTAGTGGAGGGTACAGCAGGCGGGGGCGCTGGTGCTGCGCTGCCGTTCAGGTGGGGAACGTCCAGGCAGAGGGTAGGCGTGTCCACGACCAGAGCTGGAGAGGCGGATTCCCGGCAAGGCAGTCTTGGCATGACTAATATCTATGCCTTTAAGTGGTCCCCAATATGCTTTACATAGTAAAGTAGACTTTGGTGTTCCACAAGGTTCTGTCCTAGGTCCGTTACTTCTCTATACATGTTACCTTTAGGCGATGTCATCCGCAAACACGGTATTAGCTTTCATTGCTACGCTGACGACACACAGCTGTATCTGTCAGCAATGCCAGATCAGAGGCAGCAGCTGAAAAAAATAGAGAATTGTCTGAAGGACATTAGACAGTGGATGCTCACCAACTTTCTCCTGTTAAACCCTGACAAGACAGAAGCGCTTGTACTTGGGCCTCAAGCAGCCAGGCATAAACTGGCTGACAACACAATAACCCTGGATAGCCTTTGTATCTCACCGAGTATTGAAGTGAAGGATCTAGGTGTCATCATTGATGCAGGTCTTTCATTCAGTTCGCACGTAGATAATGTCACTAGAATAGCATTTTTTCACCTTAGAAATATTGCGAAAATAAGAAATATAATTTCAATGCATGATGCAGAAAAGTTGTTCCATGCATTTATTACATCAAGGTTAGATTACTGCAATGCATTATTGTCTGGATGCTCTAGTAGGTGCATGAGTAAACTCCAGCTAGTACAGAATGCTGCAGCCAGAGTTGTAACTAGAACCAGGAAATTTGACCACATCACCCAGTCTTACAATCACTGCACTGGTTACCCATCAAATTTAGGATTGACTACAAAATCCTACTTTTAACCTATAAAGCTCTAAATGGTCTCGCCCCACAGTACCTGATTGAACTTTTGGTTCTTTACGAACCGCCACGTTCCCTTCGATCAATGGATGCGGGGTCACTACTGGTACCAAAGATGCAGAAGGTCACAGCTGGGAGCAGATCCTTCTCCTATAGAGCTCCGCAGTTGTGGAACAGCTTGCCTGTAAGTGTCCGGGATTCAGACACAGTCTCAGTGTTTAAATCCAATCTCAAAACCTATCTGTTTTCTCTGGCTTTTTGCTAAAGTCCTAGACCCTCATTTCACTTGACTTTGACACAGTGTCAATTATAAAGTCCAGTTTATCACAGAGTCCCCCTGTTAGACACAGACAAAGATAAATTCACCATAGCTAGGCTGTCCTAGTTAGGGTACCGGGCCACTGTAGCACCAATATACCGCTATAACCACATATTTCAGTATCAGTCGTACAGTGCAACCGTCTGCTGCTGCTTCTGTTTGTTTTTCTCCGAGACACGGAATCAAGCGCCCAGACTACTGGCAGATCCCAGTGATCAGACCAGCAAATAAATCCTGGTTCCTGACAACTGCTTTACAAGGACATAACATGAAACAAACCAGAGGGTCACCACAGCCACCACCACCGTTACAACTACAGCTTCAGGGATCTTCAAGTGGACCAGTAACATCATTATGGACACGTAATCTAGACCATGACACTGACTACATCCTGGACTTCTCCAACCCTACAACCGTAGGACTTATCATTATATCATATCCAACCCTGCACTGACTCCATTTGCAGGCTCACTCTACCCTGGAAGGGGGTCCCTCTCTGTATCACTCCTTCCCAAGGTTTCTTCCTTTCTTTTTTTTTCTCTCTCCTAGAGTTTTTTTGTGTGGAGTTTTTCCTTGTGTGCAGAAGGGTCAAGTGTGGGGGGTGTAAAAACTGTAGGGCCTGTCAAAGCCCATTGAGACATACTGTATGTGATTTTGGGCTATATAAGAAATAAATGTTGTTGTTATATATCTGGGAATATATGTTACCCCTGATTTTGACAAAATTTATAAAAATTATTTTGTTCCATTGTTTGAACGCATTAAATTAGACTTGGAGAAGTAGAATACACTTCCTATTTGCTTTCTAGGTTGTATAGCTCTCTTTAAAAGTAATATTCTAACTAGATTGTGTAAAACTGAGAAGAATGAAGTAACAAAACTCTCTCTCTACATACAAAAGCACTGTATTCAAACCACTCCAACTTGTTGTTACCTGGCAGAAAGAGGAAAGTCCGGTTTCGATGGAAAAGCATGGAAAAGACAGAAAAAGTCCAGTCCCCCACACGTGAACAATCCTTTATACACCTGGCCTACAGGAAGTTGTCACAGACCAATCAAAACCTGTTGTTTCTGACGTCACGTCCCCTGTGCCTCCCGTCTGGGGAAGACAAAGAGAACAGGCGATCCCAATGACTGGCACCTCACACCTCTGGCTCGGGGGTGGGCCGCCAAATGTTGCAATGCCGTTTGACAAAGACATGTAAATGGAGGTGTGGAATCTCAAAA